>NW_015654786.1:20290-30689 GCF_001515625.1 Sinocyclocheilus rhinocerous
TTGCAATGCAACTTTACAGCAAATTAAGTTTCTACAATATTTAGTGGTAGTTTATCAGTGGTGACTGTCAATTAATGTACATATGGCAGAAATGTACAGAAAAATCAATTTAAGACGTAATAAAACAGACGATGAACACTATTAACAGCAATTATTATATGATGCAATCAAACTTATAGCACAATTTTGGTAGTTCTGTATGTTGTTTCAGGGTTGGCATCATCTGAGGTCCTCTGAGGGGCTGGCATCATATCTTCTCAGGTGTTCTGGATCCAGACTGAAGCTTGTGTAAATCCTAGTTACCACGGGATGTCAAATATCGAGTAGGTAGGCAAAACAAAGTTGCACATACCCTTTCCCCCAGGCCCCATGGTGAGTATGAGAATGACAAACCTTGTCAAGAAGAGAGTTTGAGGATACTTCAGTTTGTTTCCAGTCATCTTGCTTCTGGTCTGTGCCCCTTTGAAACAGGCGACCTCTCAGAAACACACCATGGGCAATGAAGAGGGATATATACCACCCTGTTTAATAGAATGTCTTGCTATTCACTCTAATGCCATTTCTGAAGTGTCCAATGTAGAAGAGTCATCTTACGGTCTTACCACTGTTCTTAAGTATTGCAGCACAGAATTAGCTGATCTGCAAAGAAAGGATCCAATAATTTGTAGATTCCTTAACCTTATAGAGTTGGGTGAGCCTGCACAAGCTAATCTCAAAGCACAATCTGCTGAATTTTGCTTTATGCTCAAGGAGATGAACTGCTTTGAAATGGCAGATGGTCTGTTATACAGGTGATGACAATGTGACCACAGACCTGCTTACCAGTCTGTCTTACCTTTTGTGTTGAGGTCAATAGTTCTTGATAGCCTTCACGATGAAATGGGACACCTCAGGTTTGAATTGGTCAGAGTGAGGTTTTATTGGCCGAAGATGTCATCGGACATTGAGACTCAGATCAGAACCTGTGGAAGATGTGTGAGGAGGAAAGTCAGTCAGAGAAAGCAGGACCACTGGTAAATATACAGACCAGTAGACCTATGAAACTGAATGGAATTTTTGTCCCTGGAACCGGACAGTAATAATACAAAAGATTTTCTGATAATCACTGACCATTTTACAAAATATGCTGTCGCTATACCCACAAAAGACCAAAAGGCCAGTACCATTGCCAGATGCCTCTAGGAATAATTTCTTGTCCAAATCCTGCAGAGCGCTATAACCGCACCCTTCTGAGTATGTCGGGAACATTACAGGACAAACAGAAGATGAAGTGGTGCAAACTTGTGAAACCTCTTACTTGTGCATATAATTGCACGAGAAATTATGTTACTGGGTTCTCACCTATTGAAGTCATGTTCGGTCGTCAACCCCAATTGCCTATTGACTTCGCATTTGGATTGCCAATTAGACACTGTCCAGAAGAAACCCAGGACAAGAAGTAGTTCTGTCTGGCCGAATGAGGAGATATCTTACATTGAAGAGGAAGATGATCTTGTCAATTCTGTGGACATTCCTATTATGGAAAGGAGGTTTATTAAAGTTTATGAAACTGATGGAGTTCAAGCTGATGGAATTGTAAAGTCAGTTGATGAAAGGGAACAACCTACTGTATATCACAGATCCTACCAGCCCTAACTGATTTTTACCCTGACCGAGTTGCAGAAGATCAAGGGCAGATGGGACAGTCTTTATACTCACCTTTGTCAGAGATGTTTCACCCAGGGGAAGAGGGAAAGATGTCAGAGCCACTACTTGAAGTCCCTTTGGAACATGACTATTATGTTCCTTTGTTAGTCCTATTAGAAAGACAGAAGACAGATCAAAATCAGGGAGGAAGCAATCAACAAACTGATGTTAATGATGATGTACCTATAAGATTCAACAACTGCAGATCATGATGTCCAAGAAACTGGCAAAAATCTTCACAGGTATGAAGCTTACATACCCAATTCTGGGTATCCCCCTTGTTTATTTTGCTCAGAAATTATTGAAGGGTTTCAAAAAATGTCAATTGACATAGGGAGCATTAATATTTCTGAGGATGACATGAAGCAACTCATGTTAGTTTAGAGCGGGTGGATGTAACCCAGTTACAAAATGTAAGATTTAAATTTAAAATAGGAAAAATCTATACTTAAGTTACTATCTCTCTAAGCCAATCAAAATGCTGAATTGCATGCTGTCCCGCCTTGCAGTTTTGCTCATTGGTTGAATCGGCTCAGTGCAGGTTAGGTCCAGACCACACCAGACAGAGAAAGCACATCTTATTGCTGATTGAAGGAAAAGTTTTGTAAACGTGTGTTGGACATAATACATATCGATTTATTTTCCATTTCCCTTGTACTGTGGAATTTACAGTATAATTTTAATGTTTGTAATTAATATAATGGGTTTTTTTTCATTATTTTGTCAGAAGAATTAACTGAAACGCATTAGTTTTTGTTGATGTTCTCACATGCTGTATTCATATCTGTAACATATGGAAGTTATTTTCATAGAAACTGTAACCCTTAAGCCTAACCGATAATGTAAAAACAAACTGTAACAAAGTTCATAGCTCAGGGAAAAATGAGGCAGGAACTGGCGAACATTTAAACATAAAACTTTAATTATCAAATAAACAAACACAAAATGAAAGTAAAATCGTTCCACTCCCACGGCTCTCGGCCCCGCCCCACTCGTCACACAAAATGTTTTACAGTTACCTGTTTTGTAAATGCAGGTCGGGTTTTTCCACAACGAGGGTTTTTCATTGTTGCTATGGTGAAAATTGTAGAATATTAGATGACGAGCCACCCATTTGGATTTTCTGGATTTCCAGTTAGACTTTTAACTCTGAAGTTCTGAGAAGTTCATGCGGTAGAACTGTTACCAACAAAGGAATTAGCAGAGAGTGGACAACATTTTGTGTTGCTTTGCTGTTTTTGAAAGACTACATGGATTGCCGAACTGGTTGCACTTGATTTACATACACTGATAAATGCACACACCAACATTCATTTAAAAAAAGGGTTTTATTTCATTTTGTTTGTACACCAGCTATATTCTATTGTTACTCTGCACCATATTTTCTACTAAAGCTTGTGAATTTGTCTATTCGTTGTGTTACATGATCTTACTTGAACCTCTTACAAACCTAGTGCTTGTGTATTTGCCTATAGAAGGGTTACACATCCAATGTCTTTCCTTGGCACCATATCACACCTTCTACCAGCCACAGTTATGTAGTAGGAAAAAAAAGTGTTTTATTAGGGTTTTCTTTGTTCTTCTGGTTATTTGGGTTTTAACTTTTTCATGAATTACTAAAAAATTACAATAATGCAGTGAGTATCAATAAATAACAATGAACAACATTACAACATTTATTAGGAACCTTTATAAATATACACTACAGTTCAAAAGTGTAGGGTTATAAGATCTTTTATATATTTTTTTATTTTATTTTTAAAGAAGTCTCTTATGTTGGACAGCACTTAATTTATTTGCTCAAAAATACAGTAAAAACAGCAATACTGTGAAATATTATTATAATTTAAAATAACAGTTTTCTGTGGTTTCTGAATAAAAATATTACTTTAAATAAAGAAATAAATACATACATAAATATTAATTCGACTGACTCTGAACCTTTGAACAAAAGTTTTTTTTTTTTATTCACTGCTAATACATTAATGTTAATCTTAAATACCTGTATAAATGTTAAAATTGTGTATTCAGAAATCAACATATCTACATTAATAAATGGTACATGCAGTATGAAGTACTGTTGATTGTTAGTTCATGAAGCTTAATACATGAACTTATGTTAACAAATTAAACCTTATTATAAAGTGTGACTAATGCCTTCAAGGATAACTTCTTATGCATGTGTTTTGAAGCACCACATTGTGCTGGAAACAATGTTAGCATGCAGAGACTCTTAGGACCATGTTGTGTTTGGAATTAACAAGTCTCCGAATTAAGAATTCGAAATGAAAGTCTTCTAAACGGAAAAGCATGTCAGTGAAAAAGAGATAGATCTACCTCTCAGACTGTCCATTAAAATATAAAAAGACAGGACAGCAATATCATAGCAGTTAGTCCCCATTATCCATTTAAAAATGGCATTATGCTATTCATTCATCTTAAGATGAACAGAAAGACTCCTTAGCAGAGGCCGACACAACACACACTCCCCTGACCTTTTGCCCCCTGGAAAGGTCAAGCCATCATCATAAGTCAGATTTGGATGTATGAAGTGTCATTAACCTCCACCAGAGTGAGCATGTGTTAAGTACGCTCTCCTTGAAATGCATCAAAATTGCCCCGACCACTGGAGCTTATGATTCAGCTACATGCAGGAACATTTTTCACAACCCTTGTCAGTGTCAATGGGCAGTGGGGAGGAACCCATCTAGACTCTGTAGGGATGAGAAACACTGACCCACTGCGTCAACACTGACACCATGTCATCTCAGCAATGTCTGGAGCCAAACCAAAGTAGTAGGATAGGCTGTGGGCTCACTGTACTATCCAAATGTGATACGCTCCTTTTAAAAGTATTGATAACCTATTAGTGCCCTCCTTTTGTGTATACTAGGGCAGGTACACTACTGTTCAAATGTTTGGGATTGATAATATGTAAATATATTTAAAAATGCAATTTAGTCCTGTTAGAGTAAAGCTGAGTTTTCAGCAGCCATTACTCTGGTCTTCAGTGTCACATGCACATTCTGATATTACATCCTAATACACAGATATGGTGCTCAAGAAACTTTTTTTTCACTATCAATGCTGAAAACAGCTATGCTGCTGCTTCTTCGTCTTATTTATTTATTTACTGACTATTCCATTTCTGGCTCTTTTGTTATGGTGTAACAAGTGATTGGGCGCATATATGCAAACTTGTTAGGGCCTATTCTGCGAGGTGTTAAGTTTCATGGATTTCAGCTTTAATAGCGTGCCGATTCATTCAAGGTAGGCTGATTTACATGCCATATTGCACTTTATGATGCCAGTGGCTGAACTTGTGTACCACCTGAGAATGCTACTGTTTTACTTCCTCACCCTGAAAACACTGTTTGGCTTTCTCTTGTGTGCCCCTACTGGAGCATTTTGAATTGATTTTCACACTTTTAGTCACTCTGCTTCCAGTCGTATTGCTCAGTTGGTTTAGTTTGCTATTTGTACAGTCATCGCATTTAATTTGCCTGTTTGCTACAACCTATCATTTAATATTGTTGTTGTTTCTTTTAAAGGCAT
The DNA here is from genome assembly GCF_001515625.1 of Sinocyclocheilus rhinocerous. Lineage (NCBI taxonomy): Eukaryota > Metazoa > Chordata > Actinopteri > Cypriniformes > Cyprinidae > Sinocyclocheilus > Sinocyclocheilus rhinocerous. The sequence continues at coordinate 25,532 of NW_015654786.1, forward strand.
TGGCCTCTTTCACATTAGTTTATTTTTTGTTTATTTTACACTTATTTTTTTTCCCCTTTTTCACTACACCCATGTGCTTTACCCTAGCTATTTTCTGGTCTGTATTAAGCTGCCTTTTCACTATAATGTAAACATTATGGCACAGTTCTATATATAAAGTTGGATATATACCCCCCCGGACCCCCCAATACAGTAAAAATACACATTTTAGAGTGGCCTTTTATTGTGGCCAGCCTAAGGCACACCTGTGTAATAATCATGCTGTCTAATCAGTATCTTGATATGCCACACCTGTGAGGTGGATGGATTATCTCGGCAAAGGAGAAGTGCTCACTAACACAGATTTAGACAGATTTGTGAACAATATTTGAGAGAAATAGGCCTTTTGTGTACATAGAAAAAGTCTTAGATCTTTGAGTTCAGCAAATGAAAAATGGGGGCAAAAACAAAAGTGTTGCGTTTATAATTTTGTTCAGTGTAGTACATCCAACTTTAGTCAAGTCAAGTCACCTTTATTTGTATAGTGTTTTATACAATACTGGTTGTGTCAAAGCAGCTTTACAGTCTCAAACAGGGAAATAGTTTGTCAATGATGCAAAAGACAATAACAGAGTCATTTTTTCCAGCTAAAGTCAGTTCATTGATGATTCAGTGATGTCATCATCTAGTTCAGCTCTCTTCCAATAGTGTCTGTGCAATCAGTCAAGCGCCCCCAACTAAGCAAGCCAAAGGCGACAGTGGTAAGGAACCAAAACTCCATCGGTTGACAGAAACGGAGAAAAAACCTTGGGAGAAAACAGGCTTAGTCTCCTTGAGCCTGACGAAACCAGCATGGCGTGGTTTAATTCCAGGCTGCAACATAGGTGCAGAGGTCTTGTCTGGTTCCCGTGGTCTTGTGCCGATGGTCGTCGAGGTGATGAGGTCTTCGCAGGGGATCTGTCTCTGGAGTTCATCTAGTTGACATGGTCTCTGCTGACATTCAGGGCTGTAGAGGTCATCTCTAAGTGCTGACCCACCATCTGATCTGGATAAAGACTGGATCCGTATGGCTACGGTGACCTCGGAATAAGAATGAAAGAGACTAATAGTAGCATATATGCCATTCTTCTTACGTCCCCATTTCTGGTTGACCTAATTAATGCAGCCTAACAATCCTTTAATGGATTTAAATTATAGATATGTGATAGTGTATTATGTGTATGTCAAGTTAAAGAGATGGGTCTTTAATCTAGATTTAAACTGAGTGTGTCTGCCTCCCGAACAACACTAGGTAGATTGCACCAGAGTTTGGGCGCTAGATAGGAAAAGGATCTGGCACCCGCAGTTGATTTTGATATTCTAGGTATTATCAAATGGCCAGAGTTTTTAGATCGCAGCGGACGTGAAGGACTATAATACGATATGAGCTCGCTCAAATATGTAGGAGCTAAACCATTCAGGGCTTTATAAGTAATTAGCAAGATTTTAAAATGTATTCATTGTTCAATAGGGAGCCAGTGCAGAGTTGACAGAACCGGGCTAATATGGTCCTACTTCCTGGTTCTAGTAAGAACTCTAGCTGCTGCATTTTCCACCAACCAGCAAATAAAGCATTACAATAATCTAACCTTGAGGTCATGAATGCATGAATTAAAGTTTCTGCATTTGACATTGAGAGCATAGGTCGTAATCCACATATATAACCACACACAGCGATATACTACAAAGCAAATCTCAACTGTTTGGTTGCTAAATTATAACCCATAAAACCAGTGCCGATCCTAGACTTCTGGGGGCCCTACGCAAAACTGTCGGGGTGGGGGTTATGAATGAATGAAACGCCTTTGTCCGTGTTCACTCCATCTCGAATCGCGCTCACGGAAAGCACTTGAGAAACAGTATCTCTTCCGCGGCTCGGTACGCTTTCAACGCAAGAGACTGTATGACATTCACCTTACATGATTTGACTGATTTTTACTTAGAAAGGGCGACAGCTCACCGCATTAAAAGAAATGAACATTCATGTTTTTATAACCGCTGGCCAAATTCAAAAACTAAACTAAAATTAAATCATCTTTGAGAGCAAGGGGGCCCCCTGGTGTTTCGGGGGCCCTACGCAGCTTGCGTACTTTGCGTATAGGGAGGATCGGCTCTGCATAAAACAAATAAATTCTAAGATATTATAAACATTATAACAGTAACTTCTGTGGCGCTGCTTTGAAACAATGCATATTGTGAAAAGTAATATACAAATAAATTTGATTTGCCTGTCTCTGACAAACGATACATTCATTCCCAAATAATAGTAGTACAGAAGCTGCACATAGTTACAATAATAAGAATCTGCAAAATATCGTGGTACAATTTGAGCTACCAATCTTTGGAAATAAACCTGCTGATACTTCATTAAATAATGATGAAGTGTCATTTGCTGTCAACAAGCTGTTAACAGTGGAAGTGACAGAATTATACAATGTGACGCAAACATCCCGTTTCATGCTTCTTTCAACCCTCTCCTCTCTTTTATGCCTCACTGGACAATTGTGGCCATTTATTTTGTTCTTCGTATATTTTCAGATTCAAAATAGGCAATTTGATTTTGATAGCAATTTGTATGTAAAGTGAGAGCCTCATGCATTCTGATATCTGCCTTCTTGCTGTTTGCTGATGCAGCTTTTATTTCCAGAATAATCCATGACATCCCCTCTGTGAATTGTGGATCTTTGAGCTTTGAGGGTGTTTTAAACAGATAGCTAATTTTTCAGTGAAAATATCAGGCATTTTCCAAGGCAAACCTCATTTTCAATTCACTATTCTCTTGACTCTGTTTCTCTTTAATACAATTGGTAATTGTGACTATGCAATCTTGCAAAGAAAAATGTAATTGCTTCCTAACTTTTGTCACTTCCTCTCTCTTTCCCTTTTCTCTTTTCTTCTAAATTATTTTCATCTGTTATTTATGGTAGTATTAAGCCAAAAGCATCTGTTGCCTCTGAGAATTTATGATGCATTACTTCAGTGGCTGAGGGCAAGCCATTCTGTCTGATGAAACATACTTCAGATCATCAATTAGAGCTGTGGAGTGGAGCCTGATTTTTATGTCTAGGAAATGATTGGGGCAAAATTCAAAAATTTCACTCATTTAATAAATCAAGACAAATCATTGTATTATGTATGTAAACACTAGGAATTACAGAGGCCAAAATTGTTTCACCACCTTTTATGTGTTGATTTCATGGACTGGTTAAAAGGCCTGAAGGCCTTGAGAGGTCTTGTTATCAACTGGTGAAGTTTCTACTCAACATTTTGTGGTCTTAATAACTGTTGCTCTTACTTAATAAAAATTCCTCTGCAGTTCTGTGGTTTCCATGATGCATGAAAGTCTTTTTAATCCTCCCCTGTGTGCTCAAAACTGAGCAAGCCTGTAAACATGCATCCTTCAAGAAACTTCCCCACAGCAATTTATGTTATATCAATAATTAAGTGACACAAATTAGATGAAGAAATTAGAAAATATAAAAACAGATCTATAAAACAGATGTAAAATTGCTCACACAGAGTTGTTTTCACTTCCCAGCAAATAAATAATTAATCTTAAAACGGTGTCCTGCTGATGCATGTCAGACTCTGTTCCATGTATTGTGTTGTGTTTTTCCTCCCCCACGTGCTCCATGTTTATGATTATGCCCATATTTGGTTTTCCTGTTCCTGTTCCCATTTGAGTTCCTTTAGTTTCAGCTGTGTTCCTTTAATCCCCTTGTTAATTCCTTGATTAGTTCCATAATTTAAGCCCTGTGTGTTTTCATGTCCAGCGTCCAGAATTGCTCGTCTTACCCCAGTGCTACGTGTGCTTTCCTGGTGTTTTGTTCAATAAAGTTCTGTAATGATTGGAATCTCCTACGTCTTCGCTTCTCCTCGCTCCAGCACAGTAGGCACGCATGACAATGCATCATATAGGGTTGCAGTTAACAAGTAAACACAGTAAAAGGAATGGTATATTTTAAAATAATATATTGTGATGTATCAATTATCCTGCTACTGTCACGGGTTGCTACTGTGAGGAGCACAGAGCGAGGATCGAGGAGACCAGGAGTACAAAACAAAGGAGTTTAATGCTTTATTCAGGGAATCACACGTAGCACAAGGAGTTGAGAAACAATGCCAGACAAGGGAGAACAGAACGGGCTAGAACTAAATAGGGCAGATAACGAGGGGCAGACAGGTGATGGGGATAACTAATAACAAGGAACAGGTGATACTATTAATGGGAAAAGGGACTGGAAGGACCAAATCAGGATAACAGGAACTAAACGGGAACATACAAGTGACAGATTGCCCCACTCCCGGACGGCGAAGGACAGTACCATCAGGGAGGGGGGGGCGGGCGCCCTGGAGACTGGTGCAGGACTGGAACAGGGCGGAGACAAGGAGAGCCTACAGGGCGGATCAGGGAGCCATGGCGGAGCAGGGGACTCAGGAAACCATGGCGGATCCTCCATGGCCTTAGCTGGCTCGGCCATGGGTATATGCCCCCCCCCCTTTTCTTGGGGAAATCTAGGAATCCTGGGGGGCGCTCTGGAGGAGCGGGCACTAGATGGTGCTCTAGAAAGTGCTTACGAGGAGCTCTGGGGCTGGAGCCCTCCCTGGGCTTGACTGGGGATCAGGAGCCCTCCCTGGGCTTAACTGGGGAACAGGAGCCCTCCCTGGGCTTAACGGGGGATCTGGAGCCCTCCGTGGGCTTAACTGGGGAACAGGAGCCCTCCCTGGGCCCAACTGGGGAACAGGAGCCATCCCTGGGCTTAGCGGGGGATCTGGAGCCCTCCGAGGGCTATACTCGGGAACAGGAGCCCTCACTGGACTGAACTGGGGATCAGGAGCCCACCCTGGGCTTAACGGGGGAAACAGGAGCCCTCCCTGGGCTTAACGGGGAAACAGGAGTCCACTCGGGAACAGGAGCCCTTCCTGGGCCGAACTGGGGATCAGAAGCCCTTCCTGGGCTCAACTCAGGATCAGGAGCCCTTCCTGGGCTGAACTGTGGATCAGGGTAGTGCTTACGTGGTGCTGGCACTGGAGGTGAGTTTTGGGATTGGAGCAGACACTGGAGCGAGCTCTGGGGCTGGAGCCGACACCGGAGCGAGCAGGGGGGCTGGAGCCGACACTGGAGCGAGCTCTGGGGCTG
>NW_015654786.1:30912-36037 GCF_001515625.1 Sinocyclocheilus rhinocerous
TGTTTTTTGATATATATATATATATATATATATATATATATATATATAATTCAATTTTTTTATTTTTGCACAAGATGAAAATAGCTTACACTCTTCATCCAGACAATTCAAATATTAATTCAAAACAAAAAGTTATCATTATTTTTTATTACATTTAGGACCATGTAATTCAAAAATAATGATTTTTTCTTATCTGACAGATTTACAATTTTGTGTAGATTATAAGAAAAAAAAAGTAAAATAAAACCAAAAAATATTATCATTATTTCCTTCAACAGTTTGGCTATTAACAGTATAAACTATTTTGTTTACTAAAATTGAAGGTGATTTTTTTATAACTCTGGTTTACAGCATGGTTATTTCTGGTTCACCAGTAAATTGTATTTGATGTTACATAAACATTACATCAGCAAAAAGCCAGGCATTAACGCAAGTCAGGGTACTGTAATGGGAAAACACGCTTTCTCTTTCTCCCCAGAGTATCTAATGCAAGTGTGAGTTGTTCACAGTCATGTTAGGGGATACCTGGATGACCCTGGCGAAGATGTGTTCATCTCTCCTCAGAAATGAGCCCTTTTCCCTGATTTACTAAAGTGTCTGATGTTTGAGTCTAGACTCTCTTCACTAGGGACTAGAGGTGGCAGATTCAGTCTCAAATTATTGCTTGGACTTATACTTGCAGGACATATACATATAAACATATACATATATCTCAGGTAAAGCTAACCCTCTGCAGCTTTATTTTTGCATCACAGTCAGCATGGTAAGCTATTTGTTTTTGCATGAGCATATATCTGACAGCTAATTATTTCTGTGGACTGGTATTTGTTTCAGAGATGCAACATCTCAACAGTAATATTGCTATCCGCTCCAGATACAGTAAATGGGGGTTTAATGGTACATTTGACAAGCATACTTAAAGGTGCCAAGAGGCTCTGCTGTAAGAGCCTTGCATCCCTGACAGGAAGGCCATAGTTCAAATCAAATCAGGGAACATTCAATGACCACTATCATCGTGCCCTTGAACAAGGCTTTCAAGTATATATGACTGTCTCTCTGCTGTAATTCCTCACTTCTCGCTCTTATTACATTACAGACAACAATAAAGAATGTCATCATCCAAAATAATGTGAACAGTGGAGAGTGAAGAATATTTTAAATCAATCAATAAATCAATCAATCAAAATGAAGACACACTTTATTTGCAATAACACGTGGTATCCGTGGATAGAGACCACATGCATGCACAAATATTTGCCTTCTACCTCTGCAAAACATTCCCTCTCGCCAAATTCACAACAGCTAACCACAGCAAAATAATGTTCCCCTTATAAAATGTTCATGCGCTTTTCACTTCCAACCCAGCACTTTTTATTTGTACACATAGTTGTTTATTTAACTATTTATTTATTTTTAGGAACTGTGAAATTGCATGAGCCGAGATGCCTGCTTGCCATTTTTGTGCACAGTTCACCAATTCTTCCACCCTCGTTTCCGCTGTGCTGCAGATCTGGATGCATGCGCCATGTTTTGTTCTCAATAATACATGTTGTTTCTATTCGATGCATTGCATGCTGAGGTCTCATTGAAAAAGCACTCTGGGAGCGGATGCAGAGGATGTGGGGTAGTTTAGTTATTTTGGGTTAGTCCTGGAATAGTTCATAAATGTTGTTTATTTTAAAGTTTGTTTTGAAGGCATGATGAAACTGAAGTAGCGACTTTTTTTCTGTATTGTGACGCGTTGTAAGAATAACATCTGAAGAAAAAACTGCAACATTTTACTGAGAACCTTTACACAACTTATATGCACAACTGAATTGTTCACAATAATATCAATAACATGGATTTAGAAAATAGTGTGGGTTATTTTTTGTTTCTAAAGAAATACAAGATATGTAAAAACAGTAAGAGTTGTATGGTAGTACAGTATATGATAAATCGTTTATTCATATAATTAGGTGAAAAAAGTGAAACAAGTCATTCACAGCCGAATCATGGCTTATTATCCTTTATTTACAATCTACTAAGAGAGAGCTAGAAAGAGTGTTTAAAGATCATACAGTATGTAAAATAAAAGTCTATGTTTTTTTGTCCTTTTTTCAACTGCTGAGTGTAATTTTAATTACATAAAGCTAAGACAACAGTCATAAGCCAGATTGTTGTTCAAATATCCTTGTTCAGGATTGTTCGGGTCAAAAACACAGATTACCTCACAAACTAAACAGATTCACTCACACAGTCCATATCTAGACAAGAGGTAGTCTGACCATTTTATTATATTATTTTATTTTAATTGTTATATACTTTTTATATTCTTCTTCTTCTTATTATTATTATTATTATTATTTGTATAATATTTTTAGACATTTGTTTAGGTGGAAGGTAAATCTGATATTCAATCGCTTTATTTTAACATGCATGCAATACTGCTAGCTCAGTGGGGGGAAAAGAAAGGTAAAAATTGCACAGGCAACAACAAAGAAATAACTATTGCTACTTTTATGTGCAATATGTTTCCATGTTCATGCAGTCTTATGCGGAGACTCCCTGTAGGACCTTTGTAAATATCTCATACGAGAAGATACATACATACATTCCAAATAGTATGTAATTCATACAAGCAGTACTTTGCTTTGTGCACTTTGCACACTTGTAATACTCTTTCCTACTACAAAAGTCCCCTCATATTCTCTTGTAACCAAGGATACTTTAGCCAAACAAAAGGAAGTGAATAGAACTCAGACATTAACACAGTCCACTGCCTGTGATTAGGAAAATTGCTTTTACACTGTCTGCCCTACACATTATCACTTTGCTTCACAAAGAGGAATACTGTACAAAATAACTACAAAATCAAATAACAACAACAACAAGAAAAATAAAGAAGCAAAAACAAAAAGCAATTAGAAGTGTTTTTCTGCGATGGCCATTTCTAGAATCTCAAACACTTTCTTGTATAATTGGGTTGAATTTAACAAGCATCTCTGTTATCTCATAAGATTACCATTGATTTATTCATAAAGATTTGAATCGGTTGCATCTCAAAATGTTATTTGTATGTGTATTTGTTTCCAACATTCGTTTTGTTTTTATGCCTTTTGATATATTTGTGATAAGATCACCTGATGTTTTCTGTTGTTCAGCTCCACAGCTAAATGTCACCTCTCAGTAGTAAGTTTGGACTGACTTTTACAATTGATCAATTTGTGACAAAAACAGCAAATACAGCATTTATCTGCTCGATGTTAAGGTTTAGATTTAATTTTAAGAGTTTTAGATTACCAAATTTATTGGGTTCAGTACACACAATTTGCCACACACAGATATACAGTATGTATGGAATTTTTTGTTATATTTTTCCCCAAACCAGGTAACTGCCCTGCATCACAGCCAATTGCATTACAACTAACTCATACAGTCATCTTTCAAGAAAAGTTCTGACTAGGTGTGAAGTTCAGAAAATGAATGAATCTGATTAGTAAAGCGATCTGATCATGACAAACAGTAATGCTATGAGAATAAGGAAGTACACATTTAAAGATAACACAGAGGAACAGTGTTACTGAAATCACATTCAAAACAATTTTTGTCCAGATAATGAACAATAAAAACAAAAGTCAAACAATAACAAACCATGAGAGTGCTCGCGTTCACTGCATTTCATTGTTCAGTACTTTCATGATTCAGGGCCAATTCCAGAGCCTTTCTAGACCTCAAACAGAATGAACATGAGGATGACACAAGCATTTTGCCCACCCTTGAAATGTTTAGCACACTACCCATTTGTAGAGGTTATTCCAAATTGATGTGACACTACCAATCTCCAATGAAAGGATTTTTTTTTTCAACAAAACAGATGACCACGAATGTCACCTGTGCAACTGCCCTTGTAGGTTTTCCTAAGTCATTAATTCCTGCCTAAGTTTACTTGAAAGCAAGGATTGGTACATATTTAAGCTACTCTTGAGAATAACCACAGTGCATCTGTACTGGCAAAACTGAGTGGGTTTAACAGAGCCAAAACTATTTGCAAACTTAGGGTATGTACCCAGATTTGGGGTATTTGTACTTGTTTTATACTACATGTATAACATATTTCTGGTATTTTGCACAAGTGTTGAACAAGTGAGACTTTCATTTACAAAATTGCCAGATGCTTTTATCCAAAACAATTTACATTGCATTAATTTTACATTTTATCAGTTATTGCTTTCGCTGGGAATTGAGAATGCAAGTAACATTTGTAGAGCGATTTATTTACTAATTATTAATGACACTACTTAATATTTGTGGTTCTTCTTATTAAGTGATGAATCATTGCAAAAGCCCAATACAATGTGCAATACTTTACATTTCACTACCAAATTACATGTAATATCTACTTAAACATAAAATAAGGGCATTAGTTAGCATGTATAATGGTAATCACATAAATGATTACACAACAAAACAATCAGCTGCCATTTTTGATATGATGTGCTTTTTTTAAGCTCGAAATAAAAGCAGATATTTAGAAGATTCCACTGCTTTAAAGTGCATTTCAAAGCAAATAATTCACAAAAGGCAGATATGTCCTATCAAATAAATTAGATGTAAAGTTGTGGAATAGTACAAGTCAGCAGATGGGTGTAGAAACATTTCAAAGGCTTGAGGTATCCCATGGATCCTCCCTCCAAGCAGGATGAGAGAAAAGGGAGACTAATCACATCTACCAACATGTTACAGGTTAACAACAGGAAAGTAGCTAGTCACACTACAAGCTAATGGAAAATATAGGTACTAAATGTAAGAAATCTTAAAAAATAGTAATCTGCAGTAGGCTAATTAGTTCTCACTTGGGCTGCGTTTCCCGATAACGTTGTCTCTTAGCGCGCTACGAAGACTCTAAAGGTATGTCTTTGTCATGAATCCGGTCTATGAACTTCAATTCACTCACCACCAGAGGTCACCCTTCCATTACATTGACTCTCGCACTACACAAACTGTTGCATGTCATCCCGGACTACATATCCCATCATCCATTGCACTGATTGCACACAGCTGTAACCGCACACAGCTGTAACCAATCACACATTCACTATATAACACTCACTCTGATCCCTTTCAAACTGCCGAGTATTGTATA
>NW_015654786.1:37076-41586 GCF_001515625.1 Sinocyclocheilus rhinocerous
TCTCGTCTTGCCCTATTCGGATACTGTTTGCCCCTGCCTGGACCTTTGCCTTGTACCTGGATTTATCCCTCTAGTCTCGCCCTGTTGATTCTGTTCGCCGATCGTAGACCCATGCTAGCCCTAGGAATATTCTTGTGTCTTGCCCTCTATATACCTGTTGCCATTGTCTGACCCTTGCCTGTTTCTGACCATGTCGGTTAATAAAGCTTCACACTTGGATCTGCACGTCTCACGTCTCAGTCACTCCGTGACAGTCTTAACTAAAGGTAAACCTGTTCTAGGCGTGTTCCCCGAACTATACCTTAGGAGGCTGCTTAAGATATACCTCCTTACGTGCGACGTTACCAGGTGATGTCCATGGCGGTGGTGCTGAATTGGTTGATATCGATGCCTCGAGAATCGATTATTCATTCTATGCAGGGGCTGCTTCACTGCGTTATCTGAGAGAGCACAACACTAAAAGAAGTGCTGATTTTAAATAAAGACACGGAACTCTTTCCTGTTAGAACGCAACAAACTTGTGTGAAAGTTTTACTTTAGCTTTGCAACATACATCATGTCAGAGAATAAAACCAAGAACGAAAAAATATATGCCCAGAGCACCTCCCAGTGGTCACCACATAAAAGAAAAACACGAGACACTGCTTAACAATTTAACAGCTTTTAACAGAAGAGATAGAGAGAGAGAGAGGTTTGAGAAAACTTTATTTAAAAAAAAAACATTGCATAACAATCTTCACATTAACAGCTCACATAATAAATATAAAATTAAAAAATTCAAACCCAAATATCCATCATAAACAATACACACAACATCATTAACATACCACAGGTCATTGAAATCCACCTCATTATTTACAAGACTATAGTATGCAAATTATATTTTTAGTCTACCAGCTACTAATTTCATGAACATCACTTCAACGTTAATACTATAAAACTGTAACCCTTGATTTTTCCAGTTTTTTTTTTTATATTGCCGGTGTTGCAGTTCATATTAAGTAGTTTAACAGACAACCTTTCTTCTTTCTGAAAAATTATATTTCACACCCCCTATAAAAACTTGCTCTGAGAATTCTTCACCAAAAGCTTGAAACAATATATTAAAACATCAAAAATACCTTCCAATCTTTTACATTTTAAAAACAAATGCTCTAAATGATCTTCTTTTCCACAAAACCTACATCCCACTCCTACTGCTGGGTTCAGGTGTGCCACATGTTTGTCCGTAGCTATTGCCCCGTGAATAATCCTCCATTGTAGATCTGCTGTTCACTTCTCTACTGGAGGTTTATACAGGGTTCTCCACCTGTCTCTCACAAGAAAGTCTGGCTTCAACAAACCTGGCCACCTTGAGATCTTTTGTCCTCTTAGCGAATCTTGATGCAAAACTTTAACTGTAGCAGTATATATGGCTTTCTTTGATGTAGTTTCAAATGAGTCCAGCTGTGGAGTTTCAAAAGATACAATTGAACATGCTGATTCATCTTCTTGCCTTTCGCTGACGACAGTAGCAACTCTTATTTTTGGAAAGTCCAGTTCACTTCTTATATCTGATAGAAATCCTTGTCCAATATTTTTCCAATAGCCGCTTGGTAATGCATTAACAATTTTTTCCACCAGCTTTTCAGTCAAGCGTGAGGACTATAAACCTGTTAATACTTTCAGGTTTTCCATTGATTCCCATCGGTCATTATTTAAAAGTTGTCCCAGCTTCACAATGCCATGTCTTTGTAAACATGCATGCACACTTAACAAAAATAAGACACTTAACAAATATAACAAAAGTCTCGTCTGAATCATTGGGTTAAAAAACAACGGTTCCTCTTGTATCCAACTTCCAGGTTCATCAACATCTCTTTCTACTTTAAAAACAGTTCTCCCAGAATGCAACATTGACCGATAAAAAGAAGTAACCCCAGACAGGTTCACTTTTTCCAGTTCCATTAAAAACAGATGTCTATCTAATTTAAGACCACCTGCTTTTTGTAGAATCATTTTTGCAGTTTGAACCCAAGTTAAGTCCTTATGATACAGGAATCTTTGTATTGCTTGTATTCTGAAAGCACAGATCTTACTCCGCACATCCAGCAGTCCTTGACCTCCCTCATAAACAGGAAGGTAAAGTGCTGCTGCACGAATCCAGTGTTCTCCACTCCAAAAAAATCCACAAATGTCCTCTGTATTTTGCAAATCAATTATTCATGTGGTTCAATTACAAAAACTCTATGCCATAAAGTTGAGGCAGCCACGTTATTTACAACCAGAACTCTTCCTCTGTATGACATTAGTAGTAATAGTGATTTCCATTTAAACAATCGGGCAGACACCATTTCCAGCATTCCCTCCCAATTTTTATTCTGAAATTGTTTATTTCCTAAAAAAACACCAACCATAGCAAAAAGACAACCAGTGATAGTGCCTATTGCGCAGTGAAACCAAGAGAAGAGTAAAATAGTGGGTAGACTTATTGTCGATCCGACTATAACGCTCTGCGGCTCGTTCTTCGTTCCGGGAACGGATGGCATTTCAGCCATGTGTTCTCTAGTTTCGCAGCTGGCTCAGGTTCTATGCAAGAGTCTGAAGCTGGGCTAGATTTACATGCAGTCGCACATAGCTATGCTAGCTGTAACGCCAGTCAATATAGCGGTCAATGTAAGCAACATTACACATCTGTATAAAGAGAGTGGCACAGCCGGCGCTCATCACAGAAAGGCAACGCATGGCGGCAGCGCCAGCATATAGCGGCCAGTTTTTGGAAGACAGCGGCACAGCCGGTGCTTATCATAGAAGGGTAACGCACTGCTGCAGCACCAGCATATATAGCAGTCAGTGACCTACATAATGGCCAGTGTAAGCAACACCAGCAATTTGTATGAAAGACAGCGGCACAGCTGGTGCTAGTCATAGAAGGTTAACGTGCTGCGGCAGCACCGGTTCCGGCAAATATAATGGTAGCAAATACCTGCATGGCAGTGGCAGAGCCGGTGCTTATCAAAGAAGGACACCGCACTATGGCAGCGTTAGCATATATAGCTGTCAGTGAAGTGACACACATCTGCGTGAAAGACAGCGGCTCAGCTGGTGTTTATCATAAAAAGCAACGCGCGGCTTCAGCGCCATGGTTAGTGTAAGCAACACTAGTATGAAAGACAGCGGCACAGCTGGTGAAAATCGTATAAAAGCAATGCACGGCGGCAGCGCCATATAGTATAAGCAACACTAGAATGAAAGACAGTGGCGCAGCCGGTGAAAATCATATAAAATCAACGCATGGCGGCAGCTCCGGCATGTATATAGCTGTTAGTCTAAGCAACACTACTACCTATTTGACAGACAGTGGCACAACCGGTGCTTATCAAAAAAGGGCAGCGCACGGCGGTAGCACCAGTGTTGTATAGCTGTCAGTGTAAATAACACTTAAACAGGTACGAAAGACAGCAGCACAGCCGGCGCCTATCATAGAAGGCAACGAGCGGTGGCAGTGGTTTGTTTCAGTGCATTGAGTATAAGCGGCACTACACGTCCTGATGAATACAGCGGCACAGCACCGGTGCATATCATAGGAAATCAGTGAGAGCACCGGAGTTTACGATGGTTAGTATAGACAAGCACCCCAGATAGCAAAAATCATCTGGGCCAAATCTGGCCCAGACCCATCTGAAGTTCTGGTCCAGATCCGTGCAACAGACTTGGGCCAGTGTCTTTTGGCACAACGGGCCAATACCGGCACGGTTCCGTTTTTCCGGATCTGGACCAGAACTGGGCCGGCTCCGGACCAGATGCAGATTCCTTTATGGTGATTTGGCCCAAATGTGGGCCGGATCTGGGCCAGCTCATTTTGTGTATATATATATATATATATATATATATATGTATATGTCATGTAGCGTCTGGACCAACCAGACACACAATTTTTTTAATTATATTTAACAAATACTCTGTAACACCCCACAGTCAACAAACCAACTGCGAGGGACTATGGACCCTTCACCTGAAATGCATCTAACACCTCAGAAAGGCAGAACAGGCCTCTGGTTGCATGTTATGATAGACCACTAGTTAATATAACCTCACTTATATCATGTTTGGTCTCTATGAATTAATCTTCGGATGATCTAATTGAGAGTGCATATTACATGCTGATACCTATGCAACATATTAATGTTCTAAGAATCTTTACTAGTTTGTGCATCAACACCCAATCTAATTACATATGTGAAATACCATGCTTGGAGACAAAGAGTCATAAAACTCCCCAGTATTTCCAACCTCCCGCTTGGAATTTCAGCCTTTCTCATTGGACAAGCCCATCCTGAGAGGCGTCAATCTTCTCATACCTTAAAAGGCTCACGCACAGTTCCGCCCTGTTCACTTGATGTTCGTCTTCTGCTAAGAAGCGTGTTGGAGCCTGAGCTGGTGCGGGCGTGCCGGTGGGCTCCAACACATGGCCAGTTCAGTCGGCGGTTCTGTTAGATTCTGAGAAGATGAGGATGTGAGCTAGAACGCT
>NW_015654786.1:41694-41849 GCF_001515625.1 Sinocyclocheilus rhinocerous
CTAAGAAACTGATGTTTCCTTCAGGCTGTAGATCTGCTGAATATCAAATTGTACCATAGGTTCATGTTTTTATTTATCTTCTTTTTACTGCCTAAGATGTAACCCTTTTCCTATACCAACTGTATGCGTGTGTGTGTGTGTGTGTGTGTCTGTAT
>NW_015654786.1:41919-52713 GCF_001515625.1 Sinocyclocheilus rhinocerous
CGTTTCTCATAGCTATGTGAAAATAAGTGTCAATGGAACAGTTCATTGTTGGAGCTGAGCTGAGAGAGAGAGATGCAGAGCGTGTGCAGAGCAGGGGGACGCGAGGAACAGTATTAAGAACCGCTGCTTTAGAACATTGATTTTGAAACTTGTGAATCCATTAGAATCGTTAGAAGACAGAATCACGATTCATATATGAATAGATTTTTACGTGCACCCCTAGTTTGGCCTCACCCCCTTTGCTGTCTTTTCCTGAGGGCGGGGTTTATCTGGGTTTGTGATGTCACGAACCTGGGAAGTAACTCGTAGTCCCTACCAGCCATTTTTGTAGGCATTAAACTGCCAGAATTTTAAAAGACGATATATCCGTTTGCATTGAACTGTCAGCTTCGTAACTTTGCAGATATTGTTTATGCTCAAACACCAACATTACACACTAACTAACGTTTAAAAAGTTAAATCGCAATCAACCAGCCCTTTAAGATGTTTATGATTCAGAATGTATTTAAAACTGACATCTTAAAGACATCTATCAGATGTTTGCACACAGCAGATGCTTTCCAGATGAAGCTATCTTTAACAGACATCTTGCAGACGTATGTGTGCTATCTGGGATGTGTTATTTATTGTGCATTGTGTGCTGCTGTCTCGCTCCTTATAACTTGCTGGGACTATCAGTTGAGCAACAAGGTCTCAATTCTCACAAAGATATGTTCTGTGTCCTCGCGTCCTTCCAAGTTCATTCTTTCGGTAGCCTGGCAAGACCGGTCTCCATGAGAATATAAGTCCGTTCTTTGTGTTCTTAGAATTGAGAAATCTATGAAGTCAGGACTAGTCAGTATGGGCTGAATAAAGCAAACCAGTATCTCTTCAGTAAAGTTTAGATGGGTGACAATTGTAATGGAGGTAAAGACGATTACAGTGACACAAAGCAATATTACACTATTAGACGCGCAAGTCTATTATTATTAATGTGCAATCCATGTATGTGTTCTCTTGATAGCTTTTTGCACGAGCACATTTCAGTATGGTCGCATGTCTGGCAAATGTTTCATAATGGACACTCGCTGAAGAAGCGTGTTTTTATAGGAGTTTGCAATGGTCAGTGGTGTTATGTAGACACTCAAACACAGACACAAACACATTCTGACAGAGGAACTGCTCACTTGTGATGACGAGCCGCCTTCAGACCGCCACATTCTACAAATTCAGAAGGTTTTTATTTGCTTTTTTAATTTGTGTTTTGCTCTGTTTATTAATTCTGAATGGATCCGTATATATCTATATACAGTTAAGGCAACTGGTATAGTGGTCTGTTTGCATCTTTGTGCGGTCCTGTTTGGTATTGCAGCTTGACTTGTAGTTATTTATATATGTATAGAAAATGCTCTATAAATGTAACATTTATTTTTCCTCACAGTTTTTGCTGTTGCACTGTATGCATAAATAGTGAATTATGACAATTAAAAAAAAAAATGTATCTTGAAAAAAGCTTGCAGAAATTATAGTTTTGTAATCATCCTAAATCTTGAACTTGGTAAAACTGTGACACTGTCACATAAGAAACATGTTTTACCGCTCTATTTACTACAATTATGTTAAGTATAAAAGAGTTTTAACTCGTTTACATGTTTTCTTAGTCAACTTTATCCTTCTTAACGTTTTTTTTTGTGTGTATGTCTTTAAGAAATGCAGGAAATATGTATATATAAAGAGAGCAGCATGGCCAACAAAGACTCAGCCACGAACAGTCACCAAATTCAACGTTCCTCAATTGTGGAGTTGCATTATTGTGTACTCACCTTTCCAGACACATCTTCAAGCTTTCGGATTACACTTCCGTTTGATTGTATATACAGGTGCATCTCAATAAATTAGAATGTCGTGGAAAAGTTTATTTCAGTTTATTTCATTTATTTCAGTAATTCAACTCAAATTGTGAAACTCGTGTATTAAATAAATTCAATGCACACAGACTGAAGTAGTTTAAGTCTTTGGTTCTTTTAATTGTGATGATTTTGGCTCACATTTAACAGTAATCTAGTGAACCAAACTGAGAGACCATTTTGAAGGCTCAGGAAACCTTTGCAGGTGTTTTGAGTTGATTAGCTGATTGGCATGTCACCATATTCTAATTTTTTGAGATAGTGAATTGGTGGGTTTTTGTTAAATGTGAGCCAAAATCATCACAATTAAAAGAACCAAAGACTTAAACTACTTCAGTCTGTGTGCATTTAATTTATTTAATACACAAGTTTCACAATTTGAGTTGAATTACTGAAATAAATGAACTTTTCCACGACATTCTAATTTATTGAGATGCACCTGTACACTAGTGCAGGGGTGCCCAAACTCGGTCCTGGAGGGCCAGTGTCCTGCAGAGTTTAGATCCATCCCCAATTAGACACACCTGAACCAGCTAATCAAGCTCTTACTAGGCATACTAGAAACCTCCAGGCAGGTGTGTTGAGGCATGTTGGAGCTAAACTCTGCAGAACATCAGCCCTCCAGGACCGAGTCTGGGCACCCCTGCACTAGTGGATACTCACATTGGGACATTTCAGCACACTATGATTCTTGGACTGTTTTAGGATATGGTGCAGTGGACTGTATGCTTTAAACGAGTTTTCCAGGTTTTACTGTGTTGTTTTAAAGTCTCATGTGAACCATGTAAATACACCCTTTTATTGAAACTTATCTCTGTTTTATGTCATTCTTTCAACACCTACAAAGCTCACACAGTAAAATCTGTCCCCATTTTAAATCTTGTAACCCAACTGATTTGGTTGATCGTTACAAAACAATTATCTTTATTTAAAATGTTTCAAGTCTTAATACTTTTCTTTTTGTTATACTGGGGTAAATCATACCGGGATGTATGCTAAAATTGTTGGATGTGCCGTCCTACCTAGAAAATTTTCCACCAGACACCACTGCCAGAGCTGACAAAGTACATAAGTGAAAAGTTATGTTTTTATTATCACAATTATTTTAAAGTAAGCTACACATTTTATTATTGTCTTATTACCTAAATTCAATGCTGTGTTTAACTCAAGCTCTTTCTAACTAGTGCAGTTAATTGTGGTACATTGTTTGGATTTGAAAACACTAGAAAAAAGACTTAATAATATTGTAAAGTAATATAGCAGTTGCCTTCAAAGGGATAGTTCACCCAAATGTCTGTCATCATTTATGTAATTCCAGACCCATAAGAAGATAAACAAAAGTCTAAAAACAGTTAATATATGTGTGCAATTGATAATAATAATATATCTCTTTTTCCCGAATAATATCTTATAAGCCATGAAAAATGTTCAGCATCTTTGTTGTTGTAAGATGGCATTACTTAAACCTCTTTAACATGTCAATTACACAATAAAAAAAAAAGAAAAAAAGAAAACGGAAAATTGAAGTTGCACTCATTAAATTAATACAATCACTATACAATCACATAGTTTAGTATTCCTTCACAGTGCAGCATTTACCTTTTTCAGTGGTGGTGGCTATCGCTATTACTGAGCACAGCATCAATTCTACAACTTACTATTATTAATAATATTCTGCATATAAACAAAGCTCCCAGAATAATCTGGTTTATCACCTGATTTCCCAATTGCGTCTTCTTCCTCGTTAGACAACAGGAATACTAAAAGCGAGAAAAAATCTACATGCAGTGCACAAGTAGGCAGACAATATTTCAAAAGAAAGCAGACATGGTGCATACAAGAATAAATATTTATGGGGAGAAATGTTTGTATTAAGATATGCTTTCCTAAATCAGTGAAAACTGTTACAAATACAAAACTATGGATACTGTTACATTTGCTTTACAGAGATAAACTCTATTTCATACAAAAACAAGCACTTACCCAGACCTTAAAGTGACTTAGTATGTAATAAACAGTTCCTGTTAGGTTTAAGACACACTTTAATGTCAATTATAAGACACGTGATTCACACAGTTGTAACGAATCAGCTCATGGGAAATATGAATAATTAATCATAACTAGTTATAATTAATTATTCATATTTTAGATCCGCTGTAGATATTTAGCTGACCTCTCAGGGTCAACTGTCTTGTCAATTCTAAGAACGTTAATTTCCTGGTTAAGGGAAATAACTTCCTTACTGTATGTATCTACAAAAGCTTGTAGCATAAATCTGCATGATTAAGCGACTCCAGATATGAGCAAACAATGAACCACGTCAAGTGTGATACAAGTAAGGCTTTATTAACTACATAAACACTTATTGTTAAATCTAGCTAACAAAATATATACTGTGTGTTTGAGTGATCCAGACGCTACACAGTCTATTAGAGCATTTTTTTCATTATAATTGTTTTAATTGTAACATTATTGTACAATGAAAGCAAATACATTTGATATTTATGAAATGTTTATCATATTGCATATATAGGTGACTGCGCCATTATTGAAATAAATTGGTTTAAAGCCACACATCTTGCTTTTTTATGTCTACACTGATCAAGTGGACTTTAAATCTGCCATAAAACAGAAGAATGCCACAAGGTAATCCAAACAACAAGTTTATTGCAGGTTTTGACAGATGCGCATAGATATCAGTTGAGTCATTGGTCAACAGAGCAATGCTGAGATAGTTCAGTGAATAAGAGTCTTATAGGTTTGGATGAACTGGTGTTGGTGAGCCGGATCCGGAGGTTGGATGCAGATGAATATCAAACGGAAGAAGGTAAGTTAATGCAGGTAAGTGGTCGAGTAGCGTTCAGGAAGGAACAATGAGACCAGACAACAGTGAACTGAGGTGAGCAGTTAATAGAGTCTGTGCTGATTGGATGTGACAGGTGCAGGTGATCAGAACTCTGGTGACTCTGAACGAGTGGGCGGAGTGTCGGGGTCTGTTGCTGTGGATGTTGTTGACTTTGTGACAACTGCATTAAGCATTATGCTTCCCTATAGCTAGTAGCAGACCCAGGTAGAAAGGTGAAAGTGGCCCTGTTCTCACAGGGGGCTCTCAAACCCATTTCCAATTAAATTACAAAATAAAAATGCAACCAATGCAGTCCCCACTTTTAAAATTCAAACTTAGAAATTTGCTCAGGTTTTAGAGACACTAGAAAACATATATTTCCAAAAAGAAAACAAGAGGATTAAAATCCAACCAAGTTTTAGAGAAAATCACTAGGACCTGAGTATGTTTTATTTAGCACTGCAAGGCAAGCTCTGTGATAAACAAACCATAGCATCTCCAGCCAGAATAAAAAATTAAAAAAAGTTTTGTTTTGAGAGTGATTTGGCTGAAAATAACCTCTTGAGGTTCATTTAGTCTATAAACCAGATAGTCTATAACCCAGATAAACCAGTCTATAAACCAGATCGAAACTGGGCAGGTGGATTTCCATTTCCCGGCATGATACTAGTGGGAAATAGTTAAATTGAACAGTTAAGTTGATTGATTGATTGATTGATTGATTGATTGAAAAAGGAGTAAGGGGAAATGTGTTTAATGTTCAGTTACATTGGGTTTAAGAGTTCTGTTTAGTTGACATTTTGGAGGTTACTACTATAGTAAACTGTGATTTCTTGCTTCTTGATTCAGCTCAACAGAAGATAAAATATAAAATAAAATATACAATTTTACATAAACATATTCACTTTTATTTTTCACAGCATGGTCTCTATACTTAAAAATATACATTTGCCTTTTATTTTTTTTAGGAATGGGGTCTCTCTCAAGGGGATCTTTTTTTTATTATTATAAAGTTTGAAAACTCCTGGCTTAGTTGAGGAATGGCCTGAAAGATCAATATCAGTGTCCACATGGTTTCCTCTTGTTCATGCTACAAACCAGAACCTTACTCTGCAGTGCGATGTAACCAACACCATGTTTATTTGAATGTTTACATTGCTAGCACTTTTAGGTCTGAATACTTGTTTTAGACTGGCTAACCTTGATTAAATTGTAATTATGCTAAAAAAACTTATTTGCAATCATACCATTGTCATTAACAGTTTTGGGACAATAATTGATAAAATCAGATTATCCCCTAATTGCATATGGATCATTCACTACCTTGCAGATCAGCACTGCTTTGGTCTAAAATTAAATTCTATTAGTGCACCAATTATCACACAATCGAATAAGATGAAAGAGAACAACAAGATGAACTGGCCCTTGATGGGCTGGTACCAGAGACAGGAACAATTATACCCATATTGATTGTATACTCTGATAATTGAATTTTACGAGAGGTAAAAATCAATTGCAATCAGACTGTGGAATGAGTGCGTGTCCATTTTCACAAGACACCTTATTTCTCACCTCACTTTTTCATGCCATTTTCAGTCAGTCAAATGATATGATATGATATAGTCAGTCAAATGATATGAAATGATATAGTGAGAAATGATAACCATAGCAACCATCAGAGTTTCAGATTCTTCTGTAGCCAAGAGCAGTCTTTAAGTATTCTTTACTGGTCTCATGCTCTCACTAAATATATCATATGGGTTTAACCTTATTTACACTGAGTGGCAACCTGAGTTTATGTCTGCTGTGTGTATATTGTGTATATTTGTGGAATATAAAGTCGGATAAGTTGAGATTGATTGCTCAGGGCAACTTCCAAGGAGGTTTACAGTCATTTTAACTCCTCTCAGTCTCATTGTGCCAATACCCATGTGTTTTTAAGTCAGTTTGTGCATGTAATAATTTTTTTTTTCATCTACTTTTATTTTCAGCCACTGCCTGATAAAGTGTGCAATGACACAGTTCACTTCACATCTTGTCATATTGTAATGACAGGGCAATTGTGCCCTTTCACAGCAAGGGTTTGTTCCTGCATTAAAGAATATCTCTCTCATGATATTAACCTCATTAGCCTGATACCTACTAATTAATGTCTCATGACAATACACAATGAGTTCATCTCCTCTGGTGGAGTGAGGCCAAAGAAGCCATTGAGTTCTACTGGACGTATTTGTTCAATTTTTTTTTAAAGATTTTTCTCTTCAGAGAGAGTGAGAAGGGGCTCACTGTACTCATTTATTTGTTGGATGACTTGGTGGATTATTGACAGATGCTTCTAGTCTCCTCCTTTCTGTGCTTAATCCATCTTCAAAAGTGTTCATTGTCAGCTGCAGCACTGTAAATATCTCCAAATGAAAAATATGGCATCTGATTTCTCCAGTAGTTTATTTTTTTATGTTTGATTCAATCTCAATTTATTGATTATCTATTAATTATTTATTTAAATCTGAAGATGAATATGTTTGCAGAATCAATTGCGTTACCTGAATTTTAAGGTTCTGCGTTTAAACTTACTTCACTGTATCAGCAACACTGACAGTAGTCAGAATAATTTTTGACTAGGCAAGACAGCGTCAATTTGAGATAACACTAAAATAAAACACCAACTTTAAATTCACTATTCTGAAAGCAAAACCGCAATGTTAAAACTATGTGCTATCTGCTCTCTTTTTGGCCTCGAGTCTTTTCAGATGAAAAGCCAAAAACAGCCCTGCAGAGAATCTATCTTTTTAATCCATCCAATGAGATACATCAGCATTTGAAGGTCCCACAGGCTTCTGCATCTATTATCTAAAACTGAGGCTGATTTGAAAACAACTTTGTTTTGTTTGCAGACCCTGTGTTTGCAATGCTTTTGTTGGCTTGTTTTTCACAAAAAGATTTTACATTAAAAAGGATGAAAATCTTTTTAATAATTTATTAATTGACACTTAATTTTTCATAGTTCCCCCCTTGTGAAAAGGAGGAATGCAAACCAGTGCCTAGAACATCTAAAACAAACCTTGTACAATAGTGATATAATAATATAAGGTGCCAGGAATTGATTGCCCTGTTGAAAAAAAACAAAAAAAAACAGCATATGCTGGTTAGGTATGTTTTGAAGCATGGCTGCTGGTTTGAGCTGGTTTAAGCTGTTTAAGCTGATGTGTATCAACAAATATGACAGGAGCTCACCCTGTTGAAAAAAAAAAATATAATAATAATAAAAAAACAAAAACGGCACATGCTGGTTAGGTATGTTTTGAAGCATGGCTGCTGGTTTGAGCTGGTCCTGAGCAGGAACTAGTTGCTTAGGACCAGCACATGACCAGCTTAAACCAGCTAAGGACCAGCTTAAACCAGCTCAAACCAGCAGCCATGCTTCAAAACATACCTAACCAGCATGTGCCGTTTTTGTTTTTTTATTATTATTATATTTTTTTTTTTCAACAGGGTGAGCTCCTGTCATATTTGTTGATACACATGGGGTATGTTTGATTGCTCTGTTCTTGATTAGGTGTCAACAATAAGCAACCTCTCACTCACCTTGCCACCGATCTAATCCCTTTAAGACAGTGGGTTGGATCAGCTCTAAGGATGCCAAGTGAATAAATATGTGCTCGAAGAAAGCCAGACCATAAAGCTTTGCATTCCTGCAAATCAGTCTATCCACAAATCTCCTGATGCTGCCCATCTTCCTTAAATTGTCTTTAACCCTCCCACAGTCAAATGCTAGGGATTATTGCACAGTTACGTATTTTCTTCATCTCGCACTCGTTTCATTTCTGCAAAGGACATGCCATTGCGAGGAAAAGGATGAGCAAAACTCTGAAGTTGAGCTGGGATGGAGAGAGAGAGCTGGAGAATGAATGCTCCGGCTTAAACCTTTCTCCCGAATCCCCAGAAGAACAATAAATTGGATGATCTTGTAGAGAGAATACTAATAGCGGGCTGAGGTCAGAGTGGACCCCCTCACACATCGTGCCTCTGTTCTTTTCCATTATCACTTCTCACCTTGTTAGCCCTAACACCAGGCCTAGGGTCTGTAAGCAAGGCTTTCACGGTGTGATCAATACTGTAGTGAGCCCGGAGAGAGCCCGAGCATGGAACAGTAAAAACAGAACAGAGATGATAGTGGAGGGAGAGGTTGGGGGGTGGACTCTTCCCAGTGAAAGAATGGTCAAGGGTTTTAAAATAATTGGCACTACCTCATCCTGGTCTGCAGCAGATGAATGGAGGCAGCAGATGAATCAAGCACTATCAGAGAAGGCCACAATGTTCAATTATTCATGTGTGTGCCTGTTACACCATGTTGCTCTAATACAGCCAACAGTTGCACCATTTGTGGAGAGCCGACCAATCAGTACCATAAGTTAGATGAAAAATATATAGGGCTCTGGCAATGTCTCTGTTTATCCTGCAAAGGCTGCATATGTAATAGGCTGGACTGTATATGCAGTTTAAAATGCTGGAGATTACTATGTGTGATATACTGTATACTGTAATTCATGTGATGCTGTTAGTGTATATAAGTTAATGTAATAGGTCTTCAGTTTAAATAATTATTAATTATACAAATGTTGGAAAATACTTTCAAATGTTATGTTTTGAAATAACTATGTTATGGAGTGAAATGTTATGTTTAAAGTGGGCGTATCTGATTGGTCGCATGTGTACACGCGCGCTTTCCCAGGGAGTTATCGCGATGCGCTTCATTCTGAGTAAAGCTGTGAAAGTTAAGCATCACATCGTGTGTATTTACTGTGTTAATATTCTCCCTGACAGGTACTGAAATGCACATTTGCACACTAATGTATAAAACTCTCTCTAGATGCGTTCATCTCAATGTTGTATGTTCTAAAGTAATGTGCAAGTTGTGTTTATGAGTTTAAGCTGACATAGCACCACGTTAGCATGTGGCTAATATGCGCTGTAGGATGCACGTGTATGTTGGGCGATTAAATATAAATGTAGCGATTACTGAATATGAATGTAGCGATTATACTGTGAGTTGCCTTCCTGTTGTTAATAGGTTATATATTTATATGTGTTTAAAACGTGACATAAATTTGAGAACACCATGAAACAGGGGTGTGGACTCGAGTCACATGACTCGAGACTTGACTCTGACTCGAGTCCCAAATTTGATGACTTGCGACTCGACTCGACATAATTAAAGAAGACTTGAGACTCGACTTAGACTTTGACAGTAATGACTCGAGACTTGACTTGGACTTGAGCCCTGTGACTCGGAAATACTTTATGATCAGATCAAAGTCATTATAGACGCGTCCCTGCAGCGTGTTTGCGCTTGACTGGCAATAAACCAGAGACTGCGTTCACAGGGAGCTGGATTTACATTAATGGAGTAATAACATAACTTACGACAAAATATTTTTATTTTTTTATTTGTAATCTCTGAGACCTGTTTTTGTCAGATCTCCACTGTTTTTGTTCGATCAGTTACATATTTTATTTGCATGTGCATTTTATTGTATTTAAACCTCCATTAAGTTTAAAGTTAATCCATAATCGAGATTTAAATCTGAGTTTAAAGTTATGGTGCAACAGGATTAAAGTTAATCTTAAATATAACTTAAATCCAGGATCAAAATGATGGGTTAAACTCAGAGTTAAACTGTGTCAGAACAAATTCAGCTTGATAATGTCAGATAACTTTGATAGAAAGGTATGTAATGGATTACAATAAACCAAAAATTATTCATACAGCTGGCCATTTTTTAAAAAATTATCAATACTTTGTCGGGGGACCCTTAGCCTTAATGACAGCATATAGTCTCCTGGGCATGCTGTCAACCAGGATCATGCAAACCTGAACTTCAATTTTTTCCCAGACTCGGTCTGAATAATTTTTGGTCCCAAATTTGTATCAATTTTACTGGTAGTCCACTGTATGAAGAATTTTTGGGTATAATATATCACAGTTTAGTTTATTTTGGTATCCTCACTTTACATAAATGAACTATAGTGTCCTGCACCCACTAGTAAAAAAATATAAAAAAT
>NW_015654786.1:52987-56240 GCF_001515625.1 Sinocyclocheilus rhinocerous
GGGGGGGCACCTGGGGTGGCCAGCCAGATTTCAGGGGGGGCCGGTGCCACCCCTGGCCACCACGTAGACACGCCCCTGGTCACGAGGCGATCACGTGAGGCACTCCCTCTGGCATGATAATCTTAATAATATCTTGTAGTGTGTGATGCGCCATGATGTTCAAATCTTGTAGTGTGTGCATGTTTAAGATTTGAGAGAAGATAATCTGCAAAGATTCTCCTTATGTGTGTGCTGCAACCAGATTTCATAATCGGTTAGGATTTTAAAACTCCTGTAGTGTGAGCCCAGCTTAAGGGCACCCATCTCACATGAAATTGAACTGTCAAACATATTCTACCTGCCTTCCTGATATAAATTACTATGAATTTGATATGGTAATTAATACTGAGACACTAATTTGGGCAAAGAGCACTAATGACTTGTTTAAGACTTGAAGCTAAAGGTTGAGGACTTGCAACTCGACTTGGACTTGCCTGTCTTGACTCGGGACTTGACTTGGGACTTGCCTGTCTTGACTCAGGACTTGACTCGAGACTTACTTGTGACTTGCAAACCAATGACTTGGTCCCACCTCTGCCATGAAGTTATAGACCAATACAACATGTGGTGTGTGTGCATACTGAATCATATGTACATGTGAGGTATTTCAATGTGAACTTGTGAAGTTCATACTGTGAAATATTTTGTTTGAAGGTACTGCTGGGTACAGTGAATATAAAACTTGAATGTAGGATGCATACTACCTGAAATATGTACTCAGGCTTATTCACATTGTAAGTTTGGTAAAGTGCATTTGATTGGAGGGAAGTTATTTAGATATTTGAGTTGATACATTTATTGTTGTATGCAATAATTATTGGTTCATTGCTACAATTCATTCTGAGTAAAGCTGTGAAAGTGAAGCATTGCATCGTGTGTATTTACTGTGTTAATATTCTCCCTGACAGGGGTACTACACATAAACTCAGCTCAGCTGTACACAGAGTTCATCTAAGGGCTAGCATGAGACTGGATTTCCATTGTTGATGATATGCTGTCTGAGCAGATACAATTATGTGCCAAAATTAATTCGGGTTTGTTTTTGTATTCTTTCATGTTGGTGCAAGGTTCCCAGCCTTTTTAGGGCCCTATGATCAATATCTCTGAATGCAGTTATTGTAAATGTACAAACTTTGTATGAAATACATCTAAAGCTATATTTAATGCTAGTTCTCTGCTCTGGCTTAATTTAATTTTCAAATAAAATGAAGACCAGAGAAACTTTTTCACGTTTTTGGAAAAGTTTTTTTTAATGTCAGGAGATTGCATGGGTTGAGTTACTTGACTACATTCCAAAATAATGATAATAATAATAATAATAATAAAATCAGAGGTGCCATTTGAGATGACTAAGTGAAAAAAAACTTTGCACTAACTTCTAAATTCACAGCAGAGCGATATTGATTTCAAGGAATCTGGACAGAAGGTTCTGTCAACACTGTGGAAATAATACTTGAGATGACCACTTAAACTCCACTTTAAAACAGGTTACACATTAAGAGTTTATCTTTACAAAGTACAAGCACACTGTCAGATGCAGGGCGTGAGTTTCTTAAGGAGTTTGTGTATGGAGTCTTAAGTTCTTTCTTATGAAATTAATTTTCATGGAAATCTAGTTATATTTTTCCCTCAGGCAATACTAGGATCCATACAGTGACAGTGGTCACAAATGAGTCTACTGCCTAAAAGCATGCATCAAAGTCTTAAAGGTGCATGCCCAACTAGGGCATTTGACTGCCTCTGCTATGTCTGCTGTCAGAGACCTTCACTAACGCTGCATTACTGCTGACCTGACTAAGTTTTGTCTTCTTCAAGAAACCTGCTAGTAGAAAAAAAAACAAAAAAAAACAAGGGTGAGCATTTTGAAGGAAAAACTGCAGGCCCGATCTCTCCCTGAAGCTGGTTTGAGGCATTTAAGTACAATGCAGAACATGTCAGTTTCTACAAAGAGTTCTTGCTGCAAGAGGCTTCAACATCCCAGACAGTCACGAACAACCTCCACATGCTAGAGAAAAAGGTACAAACCTGTAATGTCTGATTACTTTTCCTAGGGAATTAATTATTATTAATTCATTCAGGGTTTGAAAGGACTCGAATCTGAAAATTCGAAGTCAACCGGATTAGAACTGATTTCAAATGTTAATAGTTTACACCTTATCAACGGTCGTCCAGCGAGACGTTAATGTCCGTGTATCTTAACCATCTGACTATGTGTATTTTCCTTGGCCACAGGTCAATAAAATTATGATAATTTGTAAGCTCCTAGCGAGGTAACGTGATCTTGGCAAGGTTTGACTTTAAAATTATACGACACCAGACAATGATTCTTTATAAATGAAACATGAATTTATTGGCTATTCTAAATTACATTGACCTAAGCTAAGACATACACATACACACACACACACCATTTGCATGTTTTATGGCCGGTCTGGAATTTCTGTAGTTTTAACCCAAAATATAGTATAAATCGTATGATGCGTTTCACAATCACATACTGTACGTCATTGTTTGAGGAATAAAGAGCAGATAATATTGATACCAAGAAAGAGACCTTTAGAATCGATTAAACCAAAAATACATCCATACACCTGAATATCAGTGTTTAGGGCTTTAACTAATACAAATAACGAGTGGTAACAGCTAATCTAATAGGGAAACGTACAAACAACACATGCAATATACCAGATATATTTGTAACTGCTCAATTATTGTCTAAATAGAGTAAAGGTCTTTACGTGTGTGTGTTTGTTAGTTTGCTTGGTCAGCCAGGCCCATTGTGCCTGGCCCCGGGGGTCATTTACGTCTCTTTGGAATGTGTTTGAAATTCAATGGGGAGACGAGAGTGGTGAAACTGTTTAGCATCTCCTTGATAGTGGGGGGGAACCATTTGACATTTAGCACCCATATAAGTGTAACGTCTGTGACCAGGACTGTAATTTATATGCAAATGTCAAAAGCTAAAAGGGTCTCTTAAACCATAAACCCCAAAGATCATGCATGATTCTACGCAGACGCTACATGTACATATTTCTCACTTCTCATTCATACCAAAGTTTCTCACATAAAATAAGCTTTCATTCAAGCTCAAACAACAGGTATTTTGCATACACAGTAATCGTAATAACTAAAAGGAAAAGTTATAAGGCAAAGATTAAGATATCATGGTTTCAATAACACATCAAACAGAAAGCATATTATTTGGGAGTATATT
>NW_015654786.1:56409-57476 GCF_001515625.1 Sinocyclocheilus rhinocerous
TCTGCCATTCTTCTCGCTCGGACATGGAGCTATAAAATTGTCTCTTTTGTTGACGGGATTATCAATTTATGTGTTAAACGGTCATGGGGTCCGGGCGAGTCTGTCGCTGGAACATTTCCAGATACCATGTTCTTTGTTCTGTTGTTTATTAGCTGGTTTATTTATGCTGAAGCCGGTCAACGTTACACTGCACATCTGGTCCCTGAAAGCCCGTAAAACAAAGATAGTTTGTATCCTAGTTTGAGTTAGGGTTTAAGCAGTTCAGATTCCCCCTAAGGGATAAGGACCAGGCCTTGACCGGAAGCAGGTCCAGACAATTAGGTGCCCTGTTGATCATTGATCTTCTTTACAACCATAGATAGCTGGGGAGGAGAGTCCTTAGTTTTTCTGGTGGAATGCGGAGATTCAATGTTCATTTGTGTCTGCTCGCAGATTCAATGGTTTCTCGTTTTGAAGACAGAAATCCTACACATCCCCCTGGTGCGAACATCGGCGGGCACTGGAACAAGAGGCAGCGAGAGAACAGGCACACACAAGACACAAACAACATCTCCATCACTAACTGAATCCTGGTGCAAGGTTTGGGTAATTTGGGGATACTTGGGTTAGGAACCTTTGAGATGAGATAGGGGTGCATTGTTTAGGATTATCTAGAATTGGGTCGTTTCGATTACTCTAACTGTCAGAGGTTCAACGAGGCGGTATAGGCGTAATCTCAATCAGGTTTGTTGAGTTCTCAGGTTCAGGTTCTTGGTCAGTTTTATCACGTCGGAACATGCGCGGGACGCCGGACGTGCACTTGTTGAAAGACTCTTGGACGGCGTTCACTCGCTTGTGGAGGAGGAAGGCAAGTGTCAGAGTCACAACATATCCTACAATAGTAGAAACGCAAAGCGCTGTGTCAGCGGCAGACCAAGACCGAATGATTGGCGCTCCAGCGGGCGGAAGGCGAGCGATAGCTTCTAAAGCTGTATCAACAGGAGTCAAATCAAAACGAGGCGGTATAGGTGTAATCTCAATTGGGTTTGTTGAGTTCTCAGGTTCAGGTTCTTGGTCAGTTTTATCAC
>NW_015654787.1:0-228 GCF_001515625.1 Sinocyclocheilus rhinocerous
TATTTGATTAAAAGTACAGTAAAACTGTAATGTTGTGAAATATTTGAACAAATTTTAAAATGTAATTTATTCCTGTGGTGGTAAAGCTGTCACATGAAATCATTCTAATATGCTGTTTTGCTGCTCAAGAAACATTTCTTACTTTTATCACAGATGAAAATGGTTGTGCTGTTTTTTATTAGGGGTTCAAGCACGCAGTGCTGAAACCCTATTGTAATTGTTAGGATT
>NW_015654787.1:245-536 GCF_001515625.1 Sinocyclocheilus rhinocerous
AACCCTATTGTAATTGTTAGGATTTTTATTATTATTATTATTATTATTCTTCTCCCCTAAAACTGATCGTGCAGAACAAACTGTAAGGCCTAGAGACTTGAAACTTGGCCAGATCGTAGAGCTCAATTTGGGGAGAACCTATCAAAGTCTCGCCCCAATCGGCCAAAGGGGGGCGCTACAGCGCAAAAAACTAACATTTCAGATATTTTTGGCCCTAACTCGTGCACCTTTTGTCGTAGACTCAAAGATCCTTGGGTCAACACGAACAAAAGTGGAGTAAGACAGATTTTC
>NW_015654788.1:0-258 GCF_001515625.1 Sinocyclocheilus rhinocerous
TTTGAATTGTTTTTAGCTTTATTTTTTTGTTTTCATTTAAAAGTTAAGTTTTGAAATGTTGTTATATGCATTTGTCATTTTTATTTTATTATTATTTTTTTTCTTAAATGTGTATATATATATATAGTATTTATAGAGTTTTAGCTTTTAGTTTTAATTACTTTTTCTTATTTGTAAGTCGCTTTGGATAAAAGCGTCTGCTAAATGACTAAAAGTAAAGTAAAGTAAAAGTTTGAACAATTAAAATTGTCCAGCCAG
>NW_015654788.1:367-566 GCF_001515625.1 Sinocyclocheilus rhinocerous
GAAATAATTTATTTTTTTTTTTTTCATAAAATAAAAAATTATTTCACACTTACACACCCACATCACATTATGTAACATGGTTACATGTGTACAAATTTCTACCCTCAGATGCTTCATTTTTATGTGATAAATGGATTTTCTAGGTTAAAAACAACCTTAGCATCTTTCACATGCTATAATTTAACACTGAATATAATGT
>NW_015654789.1:0-713 GCF_001515625.1 Sinocyclocheilus rhinocerous
TTCATTAAATAATGCATCATTTGCATATTTAAACATAACATTTGACAAAACTTGTAAAACAAAAAATGTTTGCAATTATGAATGTAATCAATCAGCTGGGTAAGTAAGGTGATAATTAGTAGTTAATTTTTTTACCCTATTCACCTGCAGTTTGAAATCAAAATAATGGATAAATGTTGTGTTTGTAGTAAACAGCCACAGATCAGTTGCAGACACAGTCAGTGCTGCTTCTGTGCCGCTCACGTACCACACATGGACTGCATACGCACTGCAAACGGAGTATGTGTGAACCCGGTGTAAAAGGTCGCCTCACAGCTCACGAAATCAGGCTTGTGCTGTGTGTAAGCTATTGTGCAACAATTGCACGATTGTCAAAACAAAAAATGTAGTGCATGATCAAATATTTATGTGAGATAAATATATATTTTTGAAAAATGTCAAAAAAAATGCCCCCCTCCACCCCTCAAATTAAACCCCTCTCACAAGAGTCACCTAAAAGAGGAATTCATTTTCAAAAATGAATTGATCGGCGAGCGGCCTCAAAATTCCTGATCGGAGCACCCCTAGAATTCAGTATTGTGCTTGAGCCCCTCGACTGCAAACCAAATCAGCTGATGTTTTTATCCAGAGTGACTTAGAAATGAGAACTCTTTCTGGATCATTTGCAGCAGCTGGAGATTTAATATCACTTGTTTTCAATTTTCTCTCTCTCT
>NW_015654790.1:0-472 GCF_001515625.1 Sinocyclocheilus rhinocerous
AACACCCTAAATTGTATTAACATTTACTATATAACCATTATTTCAATAAACATCTAAATAAATACAACTCTATGAAAATTAATTATTTATCTCCACGAGCGATCGCAGTTTGAGTAGTTCTGTGTAACTGCATAGATAAACCGCGCTGTCAGCAGGCATTTCATAATCTAGAAGGACAAAAACATTATTAATAATTCTGATATAACATTCCAGTTGAGAAATGCAATAAAATACGATGTTTTGTTTGTTATATTCCAATATTCCAGAGAATATTATTCAGTGAATTAACATTATCCAGTGAATTATTCTTGACTCTGTAGTAGAGCCCTGCACGGGCCTCAATTATAGGCCCTAGCCCGGCCCTGGCCCGAGACGCTCAGGCCTTAGCCCGGCCCGGGTCCGACAGCTCATCAGAATTCTTGGCCCAAGTCCGACCCGAGCCCGTCTTTTTTTTTTTTCCCTTCTCCCAAAA
>NW_015654791.1:0-351 GCF_001515625.1 Sinocyclocheilus rhinocerous
TCGCGCTAGTTCCAGTGACTTATTTCTTATTAGTTTTCTGATAAGGGGCAGCGGAGCTTCTGGCCCGACAGTGGAAACACAGCGTGATTTTGGACTCGGTGCTACAGGTCCGAGGCTATTAGCCCCGCCCGGCCCGTTTAAAGCACTGGCTCGCACTGGCCCGTCAGTGGAAAAGTGGCTAATGCAACTGCAATGTTCTCGGTTTCAGAAACGTAGCAAGGACATCGGTAAAATAGTCCATGTGACATCAGTGGTTCAACCATGAACGTAAACAACGCTGATTACGTTGATTACGTTTTGGGGTACTCTCCAAAATGGCGGAAGACGGTAACTCGGGGAGAAGAATTGTTG
>NW_015654791.1:445-624 GCF_001515625.1 Sinocyclocheilus rhinocerous
AAAATTACGGATGAACCACTGATGTCACATGGACTGTTTTACCGATGTCCTTGCTACGTATCTGGACTTGGGAACACTGCAGTTGCATTGCTGTCTATGCAGGGTCAGAGAGCTCTCAGATTTGATCAAAAATGTCTTAATTTGTGTTCCAAAGACGAACGAAGGTCTTATGGGTTTGG
>NW_015654792.1:0-708 GCF_001515625.1 Sinocyclocheilus rhinocerous
TAATAATAATAATAAGTAGTAGTAGTAGTATTTTGCCAGTGAAATATCACCTTGGCAAGTTTTGTGAGATTCCCCCACTTAGCAAGGAATTTCAGCAGAGCTAAATATAATTTTCAATTTCTATGATCATTTCAGTGCACATTAATTTTCCTGCCAAAGTCTGCATATAAGGCCACATAGGTCAGTTTGTCCCACATGTCAGTTAGCAGCAGTATATACTACATTCAGCGTTGACTATAGGGCTCCTAAATATAGACGCCGCATAAACGGAGCTCCTGTCTTCAGGCTACAAACTCCTCTGTGTCATTGACCTGCAGGGTTAGCTGGGGGGGGAAAAACATTTGTTTTCCTTTGCCCTTTTGTGTTCCAGACTGCATCTCTCAAAGATAATTGCTTTGATATCCAAAGATTCACCTGTTTTGACATTCAAGTATTTAGATGTTTTGAATTTTTTGGGGTTAAAGGGGAACCTACATTTGTGTGTTTGCTTGTGAGTGAGCTAGAATGAATATATGCACTCCAGACAAATTTGTCCTGGAGGGAAAGTCAGATGTGTGTGTGTTTAACTCCTCCTCCAGTGTAGTGTAGTTTGACAAGCAACAAACTACTCCAAATAACACTGGTCTGCATCATATTTACTGAATGAAATCCAATACTTGGATACCATCCCTTACCAAAAAGTAGTATACTTCAAGTTTATTTTAGTAA
>NW_015654793.1:0-179 GCF_001515625.1 Sinocyclocheilus rhinocerous
CATGAGGGGTCAGCTTGGGTAGCAGCTTCGCGGTTTGCACTCGGGTGTCCGGCAGCGAAACGCGGCGGTGGCACGCAGTGCCGCGAGTCCCTGCCCCGTCTCTCCTTGACGGGTGGCGAGGTGCTCAACAATTTGTTGCTGGCGGATGCTAACCTCGGTGAGCCGCTGGAGGATTTCGT
>NW_015654793.1:228-552 GCF_001515625.1 Sinocyclocheilus rhinocerous
GGGGAGGAGCGCTCGCCTGTGACAGAACCCGGAGACAAAAACAAGGAAAAAAAGGTGAGGTGAAGAAGATCGCTTGTCGGTGATTCTTCACTGATTTGCCCGCATTCTCCACCAGTGTAACGGGGTGAAGAATCACACGACAAGTAATCTCAATTAATACCCCGGAGGATGGATTTATTGGGGTGGGTGATGGGAGTGAGGAAGGTCCAGGTAGGTGCTCCGGTGCCATGAGTGCTCTCTCCCGTCTTCCCAGTGCAGAGGGTCCGTGCAGTGCTCCTTTGGGGCTGGTCGGTCACACGCTGCTTTCTGTGGGGAAAATGAGAG
>NW_015654794.1:0-567 GCF_001515625.1 Sinocyclocheilus rhinocerous
TTAAAAATGGCCACACACATTTATGTGGATATTTTTTTAAGCATTTTAATATATGAAAAATGCCATTTGACATTTGATGATTTAAATTAAATATTGAATCCAAGTTATTTTAACCATTCAAAAAACAAAACAAAACAAAACAAAAACAATACACAATCAAAAACAAAAAACAATCACATACATTAATATTAAAATAAATATTGCACAGTTTTATATTAGCGTTTTACAGTGTAAGCCAATAACTTAATAACAAAAACATTATATTAATAAAATAAATGAATACATAAATCATACCAGCCACAAACTTTTGACCGGTAATATAAATTGAGTTTTAAAATAAATATTGCACAATTTTACAGCCTCAGACAGCTAAAATCAACATTTGTTAATCATTTTTTAATCCTTGTGAATTATGAGAGAACACTCCCTGTCCTGAATGCAGTCTGCTAATCTTAATCGTATTAATATATCTCTCTGAAATTTTGTCTGAAAATGGATTCAAAAGTGCCGGGGGATACTCTTATTATATACAGGTGCATCTCAATAAATTAGAATGTCATGGAAAAG
>NW_015654795.1:0-488 GCF_001515625.1 Sinocyclocheilus rhinocerous
ATTCACAATTTCTAGTATTTGTACAGGCTTTACATTTTTATTTCATTGTTGTAATTAGCAGTTAATTTAATTTGATCTTTGAAGCAGATTTGTTGTGTGACAGCATTAATGAAAGTGTCTTTAGTGTCTGCGTCTCCTGCAGCTCCAGCAAGCCACGCCCATAATATCTGCCAGCACTCAAATTAATGCACTGTACAGCATGTGTGTAAGACTCCAATACAGTTATGAAGTGATTATTTTATCATGAATTCATCTCTCAGTGAGTAAAACTGGCCGTGTCTATAGTATTAAAGACTACACAACAGTATTATATTATCTTTCAATTAATTTTTAAATTATTATTATTGTAAATTACTGTCCCTGTATCGGTAGGATACTCTTGTAATAAAGTAGCGGTGGCTGGGACAGATTTTAAGTATCAATTCTGCTTAAAAAGATACGATCTAGTCCTGTTTACACGAAATAAGCTGCTCCAGAGCCGGTTTAAG
>NW_015654796.1:0-982 GCF_001515625.1 Sinocyclocheilus rhinocerous
AGTACAATTCTCTGGACTCTCTAGACCAATAATTATCAAAATTTTTTTTTTTAGAAATTTGCCCTTTCGGAAGCTATAACAGGGTTGTTTAGAAAAGGGCCTGTCCAAATTTACCTAAAATCCTATAAAGCCTAAAGGAAAACTCAAAACTTCACGAAACCTGCTGAGCACATGCGACAGGTGATTCTAAACAAGCACGCAAAGTTTTAAGAGGCTTAGACCACAACCATATTTCTATGGTAAATTACCTGGATTTGCCAAAAAATGCTTTTTAAATCATTGTTTTACGTTGGTACAGCCTTTGCTAAATAATATGTCATGTCTTTTTCCTTATTTGCCTAAATGCCTTAAGTGCTAGAACCCTGGTAATCGCTGCTTACAGCTATATTATTTTAATAATAATTAACATAAAATGTTTTCAAGCTGCAATGCATGCTGGGCGGTAATCGCTGCTTGCAGCTAGATTTTACTTATTTATTTTTTAAGTGCATGCTAGTATTGCACAACCATTTTTATTAAGGAGAAATTTCTTAATACCCTTTTTCAGATGTAGAAAAATGGCAAGGGTGCCGAGAGTTCAAAGAATGCCACAGCAATTTATAAATGTAACATAAACCTAAAAATTAATTAATCTTATAAAACTAAAACTAAAAATGATATCACTCCAATTGAATCCCACTGAAAAAAAGGAGATAAATGCACATTTTATATTAATGCATTGAATCAGAAGCAATATACTTGGCAATATACTTTTCAAAAAACAAAACAACACAAAACAAAACAAAACAAAACAAAAAAATAAAATAAAATGCATCCATTCTCTTAACCGCTTATCCTCTTTATGGTCACAGAGAAATTAATACAAAAAATTAAAAATAAAATACAATAAAATAAAAACTTTTAGAAAAAAATACATAAATAAATACATTTTATTTAAATTTTCTTTTAAATGGACATTTACAGTGAAAACAAAACGGCTAAC
>NW_015654797.1:0-517 GCF_001515625.1 Sinocyclocheilus rhinocerous
CCTACTCTTGTTGTTCCTTTTAATCAGATGAGCAGAGATGCTTTCGGCACTGGTATGGTGGCAGTAGTAGCATTTGAAGATAACAATAAAGATGAAGAAGCAGCTTCAAGCTTTTTTGTGAGACTTCTTGTTCGGATTGTGAAGTTTGGTTGGTCCTCGCAGGCAGGTTCAACCTCCTCAAAATGATCAGATCCAAACAGTTCTGCAGTAGAATTCAAGATTCTTGATGGTAGGTGAGCGGAGTCACCAGTAAAATCCATGTCAGATGCATCGCTATCACAGTCGCTTTCTATTGCATCCTTCTCTGTCTTTGGGACCACTGCTATATTGCAAATTGCAGGCCCTGGATCATCAGCATCAAGTAAATCCAAAACTTGACTTAAGGTCAGTCTGAAAGAGAGTTCATCAGAATAACACAGAATGACATATGGGGGACATAGACTCCCTGTGTTATACCACCGGTCACAATTACGACCGTCTTCAATTATCAGCAGTTTGACAACAGAATAAACCATGT
>NW_015654798.1:0-560 GCF_001515625.1 Sinocyclocheilus rhinocerous
CCGCAGCGTTGCAGATGTCCTGCATAGAAACACCTGCTAAAAAGGCCTTAGAGGCCGTCACACTTCGAGTGGAGTGAGCCTTGACCCCTAACGGCTGATGGAGATGGCATCCACTATCCACCGACTGAGGGTCTGTTTCGTTGCCGGAAGACCTCTCTTCGGGGGACCGTAGCAAACAAGCAGCTGGTACGCCCTCCTCCACAGGGCAGCTCTGTGGACGTATGCGGCCAGTGCTCGCACTGGACACATACAATTTAGCTTCTGCTGGTCTGGTTCCCTGAAGGGAGGAGGACTGAAGGCCTGTAGTACGATAGGCTGTGGTGCAGATGAGGGGACTTTAGGGACATACCCCACTCGAGGGTACAGAAACGCTTTGGCCAGACCGGGCGCAAAGTCAAGATAGGAAGGGGCCACAGATAGGGCCTGCAAATCCCCAACTCTCTTAAGAGAAGATATCGCTAGAAGAAGGTAGTCTTTATCGTGAGGTGACGATCAGAAATCTCCTCAATAGGCTTGAACGGAGGCTTACAGAGAGCTTCAAGCACCACTGCCAGGTCCCA
>NW_015654799.1:0-158 GCF_001515625.1 Sinocyclocheilus rhinocerous
ATATAAATATACGGGCTGTAATATCTAGATGGTGAAACAAGACACCATTTTTAATAGTTTCAAATATATTTTATTAGTTTTAAAGGGGTCATATGATGCGATTTAAAATTGTCCTTTCTCTTTGGAGTGTTACAAGCTCTTGGTGCATAAAGAAGATC
>NW_015654799.1:447-567 GCF_001515625.1 Sinocyclocheilus rhinocerous
CTTCCAAAAGAGGACGATATCCGCTTCGTCATGCCTGGAGCTGATCCGTACGATCCGTACTGGAAATGCATCAATTTCGCGCTGTGGATCGACGGATCGGCTTTCACCGTGGACGAAGCG
>NW_015654800.1:0-483 GCF_001515625.1 Sinocyclocheilus rhinocerous
TGTCATCTGAACATCTTTCATCTAATATATTTACTTAAAGTACCCATGAGATTTTAAAATAAATATTTAATAATTAAGTATTACATTTGCATGTGATTCTCTGACGTTGGTTAATGGTCACATGACATGCAGGTAAACAAATAAAATAATTCATTTTTAGGAAGTGTTTTATTTCTTTTTATGTTTGGTAAGCGATTAAAATTTTTAATCTAATTAATTACATGATATGTCGATTAATTAATCTAATTAATCGCACATCAGATTTGGCTGAGAAATTACTCCCAAAAGATCATTTAAAATCATTGTTGTGTAAAACATCAAACAGATATTACAAAAAGTAGCTTCAGCAAGAAATATTTTGTTTGATAAAATGTGTTACATATACTCTTTTGGACCATGAGGGTGAGTAAATGATGGCACTATTGTCATTTTTGTGTAGGTGAACTATACCTTTAATAATTTATTTTATTAATTGTATTATTA
>NW_015654801.1:0-489 GCF_001515625.1 Sinocyclocheilus rhinocerous
TGTTGCCAGAAAGTAATAAGTAAAGTAACAATATTACTTTTAAAATGAGTAACGTACTCGGTTGCTAACGTAACCTCGGTTCCCTGAAATAGGTGACCGAGTACTGCGTCTTGCTAGACGCATATGGGAAAAAGCCTTTTTTCTCCTGAACTGAAGCCTTTTTTCATTCACGCAGTGAAAATGCACGGCCATTGGTTCGTGCAGTGTATTAAAAAGCGAACCAATGGCTAGGCAGCGGAGCTGCACGAGCCTATGGTGACGAAGCCCACCAAGCCTGCCAAAGCCCACCAGAATGGGCGGGGCATCTGGGTATATAAGCGGGTGTTCGCCACAGGATTCTTAGGTTACTTCGACTGAAGTGACGACTGAGTCATGCAGCTACATAGCATGGCCTAGCAACGCTGCACTCGTTCCCGTATCTCTGGGAACCGAGGTTACGTTAGTACACAGTACAATCACGCCGTGCTAATGTAGTGGAACGACTAAAAG
>NW_015654802.1:0-522 GCF_001515625.1 Sinocyclocheilus rhinocerous
TATATATATATATATATATGTGACCCTGGACCACAAAACCGGTCTTAAGTGTCAGTTTTTCAATTTTTATACATACAGCTGAATAAATAATACATCTATTTGAAAATCTGGAATCTGAGGGTGCAAAAAGATCAAAATATTGAGAAAATCGCGTTTAAAGTTGTCCAAATGAATAGTTCATATATATATATATGAAGAGTTCAAATGGAAAAGCCTTTTAGTGCCATCTGAAATTTTTGCCTAAAATTTGCATTTTTATCAGGCTCCTATGTTTAGGTTCAGTAATTTGTCCTTTTCTATGCAATTAAAGTGAAATAACTGAACATAAATATAGGAGCCTGATAAAAATCCTCATTTTAGAAGAAAATTTCAGACGGCACTTAGAGGCTTTTGCATTTGAACTCTTCATATATATAGGATATATATATATATATATATACACACACAGTATAATCCATAATAAATAATAATTAGCACTTTTATAGTTAAAGGGGTCATATGATGTTGCTAAAAAGAACATTA
>NW_015654803.1:0-914 GCF_001515625.1 Sinocyclocheilus rhinocerous
CTACCAAAAGTCCAGAGTTTCAAAACTGTCCTGAAGCAGCCCAGCACTGTCTCCCTCAACACACCCGATTCAACTGTCAGTGTATTAGTAAAGACTTTAATGCTGCCTTCACGTGCTATCAGAAATTTCCTATTTCCCACTTATGAAGTTGTGATTACAAGCTTGTCGTATTCAAGTGCTTTAACGTTGGAAAGAATAAAATGTAGCATCCCATTGGTTGACAATCATATAAACATTCACCGTGCTACACATGCAGTTTGCTGACAATTCTGGAATTTTGGTCAAATACATGCTTATTTCACTGCTTATAAAACATACAATATGCTTCGAATGATCGTTCATATCTAGCCTATAAATACACTACTTTAGCGACAAGACAAATGGACGTGGTTGTTGTGAGAACAGCAGCAATGGTTGTTCCCTCCACCATGTTTGAAGATTATGACCCGCCCAATAGTGATGTCCGGTGTTACGAGATTTTTGGTTTCTGAGATATTCGGTTTCAGTGGGCCGATATCAAAATTATTTCGTAATTTCCCAGTAGTAAAAAGACTTGAGAGGCCGTTCATGTCCAATTTCTGATTAGGAAACTCGTGTTTACGATAATTCCAATAGCACTTGAAGGTAGCATAAGACCTGAAGTGTGTCAGAAAAGGTAAAGAGAGTTGAGAGAAAATACGACCCGCGATCCGTGTCAGAACCTCATACATCAGCTGTTGTGATGTCTGTTCATCAAAGAACAAAGGAAAAATGTGGTACGAATGCACCACACAAAATTCAGATGTGGGGGGGGGGGTTATTTGGTAATTTCAAAATCACACAAGGTCCCCAAATAATACTGATCCCGTGCTAATAGGGCTAAAGACATTTCATCCACAAAGCTGCTGTGAAATAATGTGTATCACACTACAGCA
>NW_015654804.1:0-525 GCF_001515625.1 Sinocyclocheilus rhinocerous
CCCACGAGAGTCAACCTTGGGCCTGAGCTGGCACTGCGAGTCTGATCAGCTAGGGTTCAAACATAGACATGTCACATATATTGCCTTGACGATGAGAAGCATCTGCCGGGTGCTGGCAAGTCAGTATGTCCCTCTTGGGGTCATCCTTCCATATAAGACCAGAGCCAAGGTGATCGTGCAACAGCTTTGGGTGAACCACCGGGACTGGGACGATCCACAACTCCCTAATGAGGTCCGGCATGCATAGATAGCCTGGGAAGAGGAGCTACCGCAATTAACGTTTCCCTAGATGCTATAACCCCTCTTACATGGATCATTCAGACATATGCCGGGAGATCCACATCTTCAGTGATGCCTCTGAGAAGGCATATGGGGCTGTGGCCTACCTCCTTTCAGAAGGTCACCAGGGGGAACTCCATCTTGCCTTTCTTTTAGCCCCAGGGGGAACTCCACCTTGCCTTTCTTTTAGCCCGATCCTCGATGGCCCCACGAAAGCAACAGTCAATACCGAAATTTGAGCTCTGC
>NW_015654805.1:0-738 GCF_001515625.1 Sinocyclocheilus rhinocerous
TCACTGATTGTACTGTGCAGTAAATGCGCATTTATGAATTACACAAACGGGAAGCACGGCGCGATAAAAATAACGACATAGCTGGTCTCATGGTGCCTTTGCGTGCTATCACATTATGAGCTCGACAAATTCAAGCGGTCGACTTTACGTTGCTTTCATATGCAATTTTTAACTAACGTTACCACATTCCTATTTACGATCATTCTGGTAGCACGTGGAAATGGCATCAGTGATCTTTTAAAGTGTGAGGATGTCACACCCCTTAGGAGGCAAGAGAGCCAATGAGAAAGTGCACCTCCCGAGGGAAAGTTTACAAACCCTTTGTCTTCAAGCATGGTGTTTTGCAAATGTAGTTTAATTGGATGTTGATAAAGAAACTATTAAATATTTTATAATACCAATACGTTTCATTGGCATCACCATATAGTGTAAAACATCTGTTACTGTCAGCTTGTTTCAAACGGCAACATAAAATATGGGTCAAACACGGCTGTTCAATCAAAACAAACTATTATGCATAATTTTTTTTATAAACAAATATAACAATGACCACAAATAACAAACATAAGTCTAGGGAAAAACATAAGGGAAAAAAATAGATATAACAAATCAAAAAAATTATAACAAAGTCTCAGGACTCCA
Organism: Sinocyclocheilus rhinocerous; assembly: GCF_001515625.1. Taxonomy (NCBI): domain Eukaryota; kingdom Metazoa; phylum Chordata; class Actinopteri; order Cypriniformes; family Cyprinidae; genus Sinocyclocheilus; species Sinocyclocheilus rhinocerous. The sequence goes on from NW_015654805.1 coordinate 643, forward strand.
TGATGTAAGGGTACAAGAAAAGAGATCAGTAGCTGCGTTTACATGGACCCAACTAATCCGATCGTAATAGGACTAGAAGCACAATCAGAATAAAAA
>NW_015654806.1:0-1085 GCF_001515625.1 Sinocyclocheilus rhinocerous
ATTGGGAGTGATTTATGACCTCTTGGCCTTTGCCCTGTGAGGACACTGAAGATCTATGAAGACAGTGTAGTCCGGTGGTATATATAACCTTTGTTGTTTTGATGTAAAACAAAGGAGCTGCTGTCACCAACAGAGGATGTCTCTGGTTGATCAAGACGGTCTCAGCGGCTTATGAGGTGTGTAGCATAGCTTCTCCTCTAGGTGTGCGTGTTCATTCTACCAGAGGAATGCAGAATGGTCTGGATGTGAGGATGCTCCTTGCTTCCAGGTTAATCTACTTGAGCGAACTCTTTCCTCGATCTTCCAGCTATCCTCAGGTACGGGAAGGTGTTATTGTATATCACTCCCAAAGCGATACTGCTATCGCAGCGTAGAAGTGAACCTATGAAAGGGAACGTCTCGGTTACATACGTAACAACTATACATTATTTGGAGAATTAGTAAAAAAAAAAATTATATCTGATTTAACTGACACACTGTGTATATCTGACACAATGTGTGTGTGTGTTTATTATTATTACTTTCAGTTCTACTTTGAGTAATTCTTTCTGAAAGTACTTGTACTTTTACTTGAGTTTCTCTCGCCGCCTCTGCTCGCGTCTCCAAACTCTGACAATCAGCACGATAAACAGACGAGTGTTTATGACTGAACTTCAGCATGTGAAGAAATCATTCTGATAAAGATGTGATCATGACAGACACTGGAGAAACTCAAACACTCAGCAACAAATAAAGAGCAATAAATAAAACATTATTTCTCCTTTCTGTCATTCTCTCTTCTGTATTTACTAAAGAAAACAAAGAATCAGTGAAGAACAAAGAGAAGCACTTTAAGGATTTTTGAACTGTTTGTTTGTGAACAGAAAGCAGATCTTTGGGATTTATTTTTGAAACCATTGTTCAGAGAGAGAAAGTAAAGTTTAGATCGCTGGAGCTCAAAGAGTGAAAATGGCTTCACTATCTGAAGATGATTTTTCTTGTCCTGTATGTCAGGAAATCTTCAAGAATCCTGTTGTTTTATCATAAATTCAGACATATAAATCATATAAGGTGAGAGAAACAACTTTTAGCCAACTTCATGTTGT
>NW_015654807.1:0-266 GCF_001515625.1 Sinocyclocheilus rhinocerous
CGGACACCTTGGCAATTGAATCGCCATTGGCTAGTAATTTTGTTTTGTTTACTCGCCAGACTGATATACTATATATATATATACTGTATAATACTCTATATGTTTGTAAAATGGCACAGCTTTTTAAATATCTGAAAGTACACTGTTAACATCGGTCAGTCAAGCATTATAATATGATGTTATGATAATCATGTATTATTTAATGATAAAACTTTAGTAATTAGAATTAAAACTTGATAACCATGTATGAATGCATATTAGTCATT
>NW_015654807.1:458-572 GCF_001515625.1 Sinocyclocheilus rhinocerous
ATATAAAAACGCACTAAGGATTAATGAGCTACTGGATTCATGAATATTAATCAGGTTGCGTGCGTTCGTTCGAACTAATTCGCTGAAATCAAAACAGGGACGATAATAGGTGAG
>NW_015654808.1:0-586 GCF_001515625.1 Sinocyclocheilus rhinocerous
GTGCGATTCAGAGAAAACAAACGTGCGCACAAAAACACGTGCGTAGAATTCAAGTAAAATTTTCAGTCGTGTTATAAAAAGTGAGCCATCCTACTACTAAAATCACTTGCTATGACAACTAATAAAAAGTTTAGTATCACAAAATTCTTGCACACTTTAAAAAACATTGAAAGAAAAACTGGACGTTTCGTATCATAATAAAATTAATTACTACACGATTATGGTCTCCGGTCTGAAAAAAAACTTGCATGTGATTTGGCATGTCTTTATATTTACACAGTTGATGCTGCTCAAAAGTGCCATTAATGTACTGACACAAAAATATATAGTGTATTTTATACAAATATAAAACTGATGTAAATGACAAAAACAAATTTTAAGGCTGATGTCTCCATTCATTTTCACAGAAGCAAAGCAGCAGATGTTATAAATAAAAACAGTTAACAATGTTATTGAATAGAAAACCGTTATTGCACGACAGAGGCCTATTCTTATAGGCTACACAGACAAAACAGACAAAAAAATGCATAAACGCATCTCTGACTATTTTACGCATTAGTAGTAAATCAAGACTTCGCAAGTTCTC
>NW_015654809.1:0-517 GCF_001515625.1 Sinocyclocheilus rhinocerous
TCAGTAATTTCACTTTAATGGCAATGAATAGTTTCTTTTCTTTCCAATTAAAGTAAAACTGAACATAAACGTAGGAGCCTGAGAAAATAACCATTATAGAAGAAAATTTTAGATGGCACTTAGAGGCTTTTGCATCTGAACTCTTCATATATAACTTCAAACCTAGAACTTATTTTAGCATTCTTATTTACTTATTTAATTGCTTTATTATTATTATTATTATTATTATGAAGTAGATCTTACAAGGAATATAAAAACTTTTAAAATGATTTAAAAATTGATTTCAAATGAATTTAAAACAGTTAAAAATAGAAAATGATTATACATAAAATACAGTGCAATCAGTTCGGATGTAGCACAGTGCTCATTCAATAAATGCACAGCTAAACAGATGAGTTTTGAGTCTGGATTTAAATGTGGCTAATGTTTTAGCACATCTGATCTCTTCTGGAAGCTGTGGAAGCTGACAGCTAAATAATAGCTAAAAGCGGACTCCCCTTGTTTTGTGTGAACCCTT
>NW_015654810.1:0-686 GCF_001515625.1 Sinocyclocheilus rhinocerous
AACCTGTTTGCACATTCTTCTCTTGTACATTCCTGCTCATCTTATATTTATTATATATAATTTTCTTGTGTTTGTATTCTTTAATAATTGCACTGTCCATGGAGCGGACCTGACTTACATTTCACTGCTGGTCATATATTCTCTATATAACCATGTATGTGACAAATAAAAATCTTGAATCTTATTCACACTGTTTTATGCATCCAGGTGGAATTTTTATTTGTCATGAGCTCATTTTAAGAGGTGTTGATAAATCACATTCAATTAATGTGAAGAGCTAATGTCAGGGTTCTCATTCCTGCTCCTGGAGGGCCAATGTTGGTTTTAGTCCGCCACATTTGAGTTTTTAAAAAATGGTTCCCTTCATCTCAGTGGAATAAGATTTTGTGACTTTTCAACATTTTATATCTATATTCACATAAAAAAAAAACTGGGCTTGATTCGGTTGTTCTGAAGGTATGTAAAAATTTGTCTTTACAAATCTGTCCCTTGGGGTCAATATGACATTTGAGCATTTGTATAGAATTTGGCAAAATAAAATCTGCCAAAAATGCAGAACAAAGATATAAAGGGGTGAGACCTAATGCACGCACACGGGCTCACACACACACACACACACAGGTATGATTGCCACAGATAGTATTTGTATCAAATTTGGCAAATGAAATCAGCCACAAATGCAGAAC
>NW_015654811.1:0-490 GCF_001515625.1 Sinocyclocheilus rhinocerous
ATAATTTTTAGCTATTTATTTATTCATTCTTAAATTTTATTATTATTATTATTTTTAATCCCTGCATGTCCCTCTACTGTGTTATTGAGAAGTTAAAAGATTTCTCCTTTTATATCTTTATCTGTACAGCACAAAGGAATCCAAGGTCCTCTTTTCTCAATTCAGTATTCAGTTAGGCAAGTATCAGTGTTGAACAAAATAAAAACAGGACTCATATTCATCTTTGCATAAAAGATCGTAACGCGTGCATTTAAAAAAAAGCATTCATTAACTCGGGCTTCCAATTTTCTCCTGGCTTGTTTTCATTCTTTGGATAAATTGACAATTTCCTATCATGTTCTTGTCAGGCTGTGAGGGATGTAAAACTGGCTTTTGTTGCTTTGCAAACCCTTGCGGCACTGTGGGGTCAAAGGTCACTCTGCAATGCCTCTGATCCTGTAGCTCTGTTTGAATGGAGCGCTGCCTGCAGCTTTTGAAAGGCTCTTTCTTT
>NW_015654812.1:0-832 GCF_001515625.1 Sinocyclocheilus rhinocerous
TGTACAGTTAGGCTGTGTATATATATAGATTTGATGTTCATAAGTGTTTGTCTAAAATTAGTAATTTTATACGAAGTGTAGCTAGATTTAAGTGTTCGCGTCGTGTAACGTTAATCCACATCGTAGGTTAAGTTATTTCTAGTATTTTAGTCAGTTTTAGCGTTTAATACGTCGCAGGTCCATTACACCGCTGTCTCCGCGACAACTGGACACACACAGTTACATTTCTGGTAAGTAAATGTATTAATATATTAACTTTACATTCATAGCTAAAAGCTGCACGTGCCGTGCGCGAGACAAATTAAATTACACAGCGCAGCCGCGCGACTTGAGGGACATCATTGCAATCACTAGCTTACGATGCGCAATCTGTCGAATAACAGAAAAGCTAACATGTACTGCAATCACAATGAACACATGTCAACGTTTAAATTACAGTAAAATCTTACCTTTTATAGGGCTTTCTCTCTGTCTTCCAGCGATGCGCCTGCTAGCCATTCTGTGCGCATATTCAAAGACGGATATAGACCAACCTCCTGTTCTCCTGTTAACTGAGGGGCAGCACTATGCATACCGCCACCTATTGCACTGGAGTTTAATCAAAAACGGATTCTAGTGTTGAATATCAGGCAAACACACTGAAAAGTCCTTATTTAAGGGGACCTCAAAAACTATAGACGCGACAGTGAAAGTAGCTTTTGGGTCAAATCACAATACTACTTCACCTAATTCACTTCTTCACCTGTTTGAAGAAAGATGTGGTTCATGAACTTGTTCCTATGGTCATAGTTGGGTGTAGACAGTGTATTATTATTATTTATTATATATATAT
>NW_015654812.1:893-10061 GCF_001515625.1 Sinocyclocheilus rhinocerous
TATATATATATATATATGTATGTATGTATGTATATTGACTTATGTTTATTTCTGTTTTCTCAGCCTTTATGCTTCTGGCAAATATGTCCTCAACAAAGGTAAGTTAAGTACCAAATTAAGTTATATGGTTGATACTGGTAAATTGAGAAAAACAGATAAAATCTGTAAGTGTACTGAAAAATTTAATTTATTGAATTATTGGCAGAGACACCAGTACAGTAGCTTGATGACATCCAAAGAGCGTAGGAGGCAGTACAACAAAATCTGGGCTAGAGTGTCAAGGGCACAAAAGAAGGCAGACAACAAAGAAACTATCAGTTCAATTGAGAAGGCCAGCATTGCTGAAAGTGACAGCCTTAATCACAACCAGCACATTGAGGAAGATCATCTTAACATACTTTCAGATCCAGCCCTGTTAAGTTCTGAAAGCGAACAAGATATTACAACCACACTCAGGGAAGAACTTTCCGAATGGGCATGTATGTTTCAAGTTAAACATAATGCTGTGGATGCTCTATTAAACATCCTTAAAAGACATGGGCATGAAGACCTTCCCCATACTGCAAGGACGCTCTTTGGACACACGAACCATTATGAACATACTACCAAATATGGTGTCGAGAGTGTACAGTTTAATGTGGCAGATCAGCTCTCAAAACATCTGAGCAGGTATCCTGCAGCTGTGACAGACCATCTGCAGTCACTTGATCTCTCCCTGAACATTGATGGGCTGCCAATGTTCAAAAGCTCAAACGTATCCCTCTGGCCAGTTCTCTGTTCCATAAACTTGTCTCCAGAATGTATTTTCCCCCTGTGCATATCCACTGCTGCTTCCAAACCCAAAACACCAAACTTTGCCTCTGACACTGTTCAGCAATTGGCAGAACTAATCCAGGATGGTCTTACCTGGGGAGGGAGACGCTTAAACATCCAACTACGATGTGTTACCTGCGATGCTCCAGCTAAAGCTATGGTAAAGTGTGTAAAGCAGTTTTCTGGATACTATGGGTGCGATAAATGCGACCAGAGGGGATCTTGGAATGGTCGGATGACATATCCCGAAACAAATAACCTGACCATGAGAACAGATCAATCATTCAGGGAATGCTGGCAACCTGAACACCATCAAGAAGAGGAGATCTCACCCTTCTCTGTCCTGCCGATCGACATGATCAAATCCTTCCCCATAGATTATATGCACCAGAGCTGTCTCGGGGTAATGAAAAAGCTGCTGCTCTTGTGGACAAGAGGGAGAACAGATTTCCGGATGTCATCAGGAGATGTGACCCGTGTAAGTGACAGGCTGGAGACACTAAAGAAGTCCATTCCAGATTGCTTTGCCAGGAAGCCAAGGGGCTTGCAGGAAATAGATCGCTGGAAAGCAACAGAGTTCAGACAGTTTGCTATCTACACGGGGAAGATTGTTCTAAAGGGAATTCTCCAAGACCATCTCTATGAACACTTCTTGAGCTTCAGCACGGCTCTTTGCATTTTGGTGAATCCTGACCTCACAAAGTCACACGGATCTTATGCAAACCAGCTGCTTAAGTATTTTGTAGAGAGAGCACGGGAGCTGTATGGCGAAACATTTTTGGTGTACAATGTCCATTCCTTGCTGCACCTTGCAGAAGATGCCCAAAACTTTGGCAGCCTTGACAGCTTCAGTGCTTTCAAGTTCGAGAGCTATCTTCATCAAATGAAAAAATCGGTTCGATCTGGAAAAAATGTTTTGGCACAAGTTGCAAATCGTCTTGAGGAAACATCCAAGTCCAAGATAGAAATCAAAGAAAACTTGATGTCATTCAAGTGCCCAAACAATGCCTTTGTGTTAGGCCCTGAACAATTTTGCGAGGTGGTGTCAGAACAAGCGGACGACACAGTGTTATGCAGGGTGTACACAAATATACAGCCATATCTGACGACACCATGTGATTCACGCCTCTATGGAACATACATGGCTAACATCAGACATTCTCAAATGCTTTGCTTAGAAAGAAAGTCCCTTCAGAGGAGGGCATTCATCGTGGAGGAAAACTACAGGATCAAAATTGTGGTGTCCATTCTTCATACTTTCTAGGTTGTGATAAAAAATAAAATCACCAAAAATAACAATAAAATAATAAAATGACAAGAGAATGACAATTTGGGTGAAATTACATACTTTAAGTATTCCTTTGCTCCCTGAGTCTCTACATCCTTCAGCTTCACCCCTGAGTCTCCGCCTCCTGAAGCTTTGTCCCCTGAATCTCTGCCTTCTACAGCTTCACACCTTGGCCTCTGCCTTCTGAAGATTTGCCCCATGAGTTTCTGCCTCCTACAGCTTTCTTCTGTCTTCTGGTGATTTGCTCTCCAGTGCCATTCTTTTTTGAAAACCTAGATGTTTCCAGTACAACAAGAACCAACATTGGTAAACAAATTAAGTATAAGGTTAGAGAAAGTAACCAATGATTGCCTATTAATAGGTAATTGTGTACGTTTCATTTATGTATTGCAAGCTGAACTTACAGATTTATCTAAACTTCACTTACAGGTTTATCTTCGCTATGTAATACTCAGTTTCATTGAGCAAAATGAGGTTGAGGTGGCACCATCTTCGTGGCTCGAAAGGGTCGATGGGGTAGGATTTAGTCCATATATGTTTTTATAAAACATAAATGATATACATTAATCAAAGTCAACTATATAAATAAAAAACATTAAGCAAGCATCCTTGTCTTTGTCTGAAAGGTACTGTTCTGCTATTGGCCCAATTCAAATGTTGGGACCAAAGTCATAAAATGTGCCATTCCAGACAAACATCTCTGGACAAAATATGCCGTCAGAGTATTTTCTGACACAGGTAAAGTATAATACCAAGATTATTTTTTAATCTCATCAACTACTAGCAACCATTCCTAAAATATAAATTATTTATATAAGATTTATTAAACTAAATTTGTACTATTTTTGAGAACAGACAGTTACAACCTAGCAAGGTATCGGGCCCAAAAAGCAGTTGAAACTTCCCATGTTGAGGACTCGGATGGAAATAGTTCACGAAAAATTATACCACCAAGAAGATTTAGAGGTATAAAATCTGTGCTGACACTGTAAATAAGTTAAAGTTTTCACACTGAAAGACAATTGCAGTTGTAACTTTTGTTTCTTGCAGAAGAAGAACTTCAGCCCACCAAACCTAGAAAGACACCACAGACAAAACAATGTAAGTATACATGCAAAACAAATGAATTTGGAATGATCAAGGAAAGCCAAAATGCATATATATGTCTATGTTGTCTGTATCTATATCTTCTTTAAATGCTAATTTTGTTTTACAGTTCTTGAGGACAGTGAATCATCCCAAGGTGAAATCATTATTATGTCACTGTATTCTTTATTTAATGCAAGGTTAAACAGTGGGAATAAATTATTCAGAACAGTACCATCTAGCATATTTTTCTAACTGACATAAAATACTATTTATTGCCCTGCTGCGTTTGGCCCTGAAGATGAGATTTCCAGTTTGAGAGTAAAGAAAATAAACAAACGGCCAAGATCAACAGCAATTGCATCTAAGTGTAAGTAGTAAGTTAACAAAAAGTAATCAACTGTTGATGATAATCTAAAATGGAATCGTCTTTCTATGTTGTGCAAAAATGATTCATGAAGGCCATAACATTAAAGGGATAGTTCACCCAAAAATGATCATCATCCTCACCCTCGAGTTGTTCCAACCCTGTATAAATATATTTGTTCTGCTGAACACAAAGGGTTACAGACATTCTTCAAAATATCTTCCTTTGTGTTCAGCAGAACAAATATATTTATACAGGGTTGGAACAACTCGAGGGTGAGGATGATGACAGAATTTTCATTTTTGGGTGAACTACTCTTTTAAGAAATGTCAAAAAGTCCCAGCTAATATTTTGTTTTGTTTTCAGCTGGGGAGCCTGATGAAGGTAAAGTCACTATGATTCACTTTCATTTGTTTGCTATAGTCTGAAATTGTACTGATATATATATATATATATATATATATTTTTTTATTTTTTTTATTTTTTTGTTAGATGAGGAGCAACCAGTAAAAAAAAAAGGATCTAATGTGACTTTGCCTGCGGCACCTTGGTGTGAGTAAAATCTCAATGGAATTAAGGGAATATTCAAGGTTAAAGTCAGTCTACCATATTTGTGTTATAATGTTGATTACTACAAAATAAAAATATTTTTATGGCTGTACAGCTCAAGAGTGTGACAGTTGGACTAACAATAGGTCATGAATTTTTTTATTTAATGATTATTTTTTTTTGTAATATGATTACAGTTCCATCTCTTTCAACACCACAACTGCAGCCACATCAGTCAGTTTCTGCCAACTGGCAGAGTCAAGGTACACTAATATATATATATATACAGTGGGATACAGATATTTACCTGATAAAACGTTTTTGTGACTTGTTTTAGGAAGTGTGATTGATCCACAATCTCTTCGAGATGGTAACTATTTAATTTCATCATAATTAATCAATTATTCATTAAAAACAAATGCAAAACCCTGTTTCAATGAGGTGTTTTAATGTTACATAAAATATTATTGTTTTTAAATGGTATTATGTCATGATTTAAACAACATGCAAACAATATTGTTTTTATGGCTGTACAGCTTAACACTGTACAGCTCAAGAGTGTGACAGTTGGACTAACAATAGGTCATGAATTTTTTTATTTAATGATTATTTTTTCTTGTAATGTGATTACAGTTCCATCTCTTTCAACACCACAGCTGCAGCCACATCAGTCAGTTTCTGCCAACTGGCAGAGTCAAGGTACACTAAAACACACACACACACACACACACATATAATGTATTCATTATCTGACAAAATGTTTTTGTGACTTGTTTTAGGAAGTGTGATTAATCCACAATCTATTCGAGATGGTAACAATCTATTTCATCATAATTATTCAATTATTATGTTGTCTTATGGCAGACTTATGTTGTCTTATGGCAGTGTTATTTTTTTATTGCTGTAGTTTGTAATGTCATTTATGTTTCAAAATAAATTCTGCACAGAAATCTACAAGTTATTTGAGAATTTAGAAAGAAGAGTCATGTTGAAACTGGACCAAATCCAAAACAACATTACATCAGCGGTTGAAACAATGCAGCAATCAATGAGCCAGCCAAGCACCTCTGTCTCTGACCTTACAGAGGTGCTAGAGAAACCATGTAAGACTGTAGAGGAATTAGAGGAGTTGTGTGATAAGCTGAAAGATGCTGAATTTCGAAAGAAGATGGTATGTGCCATAACACAAGCAACATTAGTGATTTTTAACCTATAATAATTTAAAACATTTTGCTCTTGTGTTGTTGTTTGTAGATTCGTTATCTAAGGTCTTCAGAGTGGATGCAGCTTGGGAGATGGAATTAGGAGGATGCTGAAAAACATTGGAGATAATTCCTTATGGGGATATTACAGTTACAAAGGGAGAAAGGGAAAACTTAAATTTCAGCAGCTCCTTATCAATGATGTCATCATACGTAAGTTTCAAAACTTGCCACTAATGACTAATAATTTGTCTGTTTCAAGATCTCAAATTATTTGGATTGTAAATAAGATTTGGTAGGTTGTAAATGTTGTTCCTCCTTTTAAATGTAAAAAGTTGTAAGTTCTTCTCAATATATATATATATATTCGTATCAGAAATAAGATTAATGTTTGATGTTTTTAGAATAGAACTTTGTCATTCTAATTTCTAGTTTTAATTTTAATAATGGTGATCTCTGTATTTGATCAAGGTGCCTGCAGCAAGTCATACCCACACCAAAAATCCCAGAGTGTGGAAGAGATGATTGCTGTCACCCTAAAACATGCCCCGGATCGTGAAAAAACAGTTAATCAGGTGAGTGTATTATGAAATTTAATTCTATAAGTTATAAACAGTCAGCCAAAAAAGCACATTTATTAATCTCAGACAGAATGTGATGGATGGACAGACAGACCGATAGAAGGACAGATACATACAACAATATGTGACCCTGGAACACAAAACTTAACGTCTTAAGTCGCTGGGGTATATTTGTAGCAATAGCCAAAAATACATTGTATGGGTCAAAATTATAGATTTTTATTTAATGCATACCTAAATGCACAACTTAAACAGGGTTTTGTCCTTTTGGTAAAAACTTTATTTTTTTTATGGTAAAGTTGACTTTTGCATGGAATTACCCATGATTTACTTTCTTGTGCTCAACACAAAATATGATATTTTGAAGAATGCTGGTAATCAAACAGTTTCTGGACCCCATTGACTTCCATAGTATTTTCCCCCATATTATGGAAGCCATTAAGATATAAGCGCGTGTGACAAAGTCGTTATGGAAATTAATCTTAATGAGCTCACGTGCAGACATCAAGAATGATGTTTGCATTTACACATAGGCTAGGCTACACAACTTTAACAGATTTTCCCACTTTAAGGTTTGAGTGTTCACGCTAATGTCACCCATTATTGTGCCATATGAAAAGCGCAAATGCGCGTGTAATCGAATGCCAAAAGTTACATACACTTCAGTGTCTTTACGCTGCACACAATAAGCATAAGAACATCAAAGATCATAAAAAAAAAAAATCAGCCAACGGTAAAAGGTATTTTTCGTAGGTTTTCATGAGGCTTAAGATGTATAAGCGTGTGTGACAAAGTCGTTATGGAAATTAAGCTTAATGAGCTCACGTGCAGACATCGAAAATGACATTTGCATTTACACATAGGCTAGGCTACACAATTTTAACAGATTTTTCCCAATTTAAGGTTTGAGTGACTGTTCACGCCAATATCCCAGCTAACAAATAAAGGTCCCCAGAACGTCCCCTAAATGGCCTTTTGCGAACGTCCTCCGAACGTCAGCGTGTAGGGTCCCCTTGACGTCCTCCGGACGTTCACGGGGACGTTCACAGGACGGTCAGCGGTCATTCGGGACGTTTAGGGGACTTTCGCTTTAAGTCTTCGAATGTCATTTTATTTTACTTGATAATGACCTTTACAAATTAAATTAATAGGTTAGAAAAGATTTGAGTGGATGCTTTTCAGTATTAACGCAGAATTTTGCTGTGGTTTCATTGCAAGAAAACATTTTAGACATATGTTTTATGACATTAATGTGTTCCTTTCGTTGTTTTAGGTTAGAATCCAACGGGAAGAGGAGCTACCATCGGAATAACGCACAGACACAGCTGCTTTGCTTGACCCACCCACGCCCTGAAAAAAACCCCCACATTTTTAATTTGCTAAAGAGTTATATGTAATTTAAAATTGAACCTGTATGTTGTTTTTGTAGCATTGATCTTTAGATGTAATTCTTCTTTATTTTTGCTTAATTATACATTCATTTTATTTTTCTTGCAAGCCCATTTATTCTCTTTACATATACTATATTCTGATGTTTTGTTATAGTTGTATATATCTTTTATTTCTTAACATCTAATAAAAAAAGGGGAAAAAACGTTTAAATTGTTTAAATAAAATATATATGTTCCAACTATTTGCACGTGTCTATTTTCTTTGATTAGCCTAAAAGTAAAATAAAATGACATTCCAGGACTTAAAGCGAAAGTCCCCTAAACGTCCCGAATGGCCGCTGACCGTCCTGTGAACGTCCCCGTGAACGTTCGGAGGACGTCTTCGCGAACGTCCGCTCGACGTCAAGGGGACCCTACACGCTGACGTCCGGGGGACGTTCGCAGAGGCCATTTGGAGGACGTCCTGGGGACCTTTTTTTGTTAGCTGGGATCCGCCTGCGCTCGTCCGCCGCCTTTTTTCTCTTCTCCGACCCCACAGCTCTCTCCGATAACTCGTGCTATTTCTCCATGTTGAGAGTTTGGTGTCGCACATATTGCACCTGACTATGCATTCTTATCCTTTTCTCCGACGAACTGAAAATAACAGGAGTGTGTCCATCTCACAAATGTAGAATCCGTCTCTGCAGTCATCTCAACCATCTAATTCCAGCAACAGAAGATAGACAAACTATTTTACCCGCGGAATTTTTTCTCTGGTGCTGTTTTGCTGTGTTGGTAAATTCACCACTTAATTTTGAGTTAAAATATGTTGTTGTAACTTGCGTTACTGAGATTGTAACGAGTAATAATATTACGCAAATTTTATTAGTAATGCGTTATATTACTGCGTTACAGCAAAAAGTAATATACTACTGTAATATTATTACTTTTGTAATGCGTTACTCCCAACACTGTCCTTCACTAACTCTGAATAGTCTAACAGATCAAGAACCAACCAAATATTATTTGAAATGTGCCTGTTTTTTAGAAAGCCTGATTGTGTTTCATCTATTGTGTCCTGTAAATAAGTTTACCAACACATAAGTTTTTGAGTGTACAAACACCCGCAGACCGTTGAGAAGCATGAGAACAAAAAATGTCATTTCCCCATTGGGATTTCCAAAAAGGCATATCCTCAGAGATGCTGTGAGTCTCTTGAAGAAAACAAAAATCTGTTTTATATTGTTTGGCAAATAAAAAAATGGCTTTCTGTTTTAAATTGTTCCTTGGTCCCCTGGCATTGAATGAAGTTATTGATAAAGACATCAAAATAACAAGATTTGAATAAAATAATAATTAAAAAAAGAAGTCACTTGAACAAGTTCCTTAGAACAGAAGCTTAAAGACAGCTACTAACTGTGGTGAGAACATAGCGCTACATCAACTATGACTGCTTTGGCCATAAACGGACGAAACATGACTTTTGGCCATCGACTCATAACATGAACATATAGTCCTGGTCAAAAAAGAAGCCAAGAATACACATATATGTGTGTACACGCATATATAAACAGGAGGAAACAAAAAAACGGATCAATCAGCCTGATGGAAAAATCTCCTTTTTCTCCACGAAGGCACGACCAGCTACAAAATAGGCAATTTTTCCTGCTTTCCGTGCCTCATCTACTAGTGGCCACAACTTCAACCTGCTTTCTCTGTCGGCCTTACAGAGATCCTCTCTGAAACGCAGACCATTTTCCCGTAGAAATGCGGAATTTTTGGCTGCCGCCCATACCGCTGCTCTGAGTGTACGCGAGGAGAACTGAAATATTATACCGCGGGCAGAATTCACTTTCTTCATACCGACGTGTCAATCACATCCGGAAGACGATCACTGTGTTCTGGCAGTATT
>NW_015654813.1:0-543 GCF_001515625.1 Sinocyclocheilus rhinocerous
TCTCCGGGCATTCAGGGCTTAACTCTGGATCGGAAGCCCCCTCTATGCTGAACACGGGAACAGGATGGTGCTCAGGAGGAGCAGAAACTTGAGGGCCATTACGAGGAGCTGGCACTGGAGGGCGCTTTCTAGGAGCGGGCACTGGAGGGCGCTCTGGACTGGATTCGGGAACTGGAGCCCTCTCCTCTTCGCTTTGGCACTTTCGCCGCGCCATACTCCGCTCACCCTCAGCCGCGGTGCAGGGAGCGGGGCTCGTAGATCGCAGCGGGAATTGGCTCTCCATCATCGGTGGGCTCGGGCTTTAGCTCCGCACAGCGGGGAGATGGTGGGCTGGGCTCTGGGTCCGGAGTGGATCTGGCGAGATCATCCTCGGGAGTTACGGTGACAGGTGACCCGTTTCTCGCCAGAATCCACTCCACAAACACGCCGAAATCCTCTCTAGGACCATCTTCGGACGATGGCGCTCTGCACTCGATGTTTAGACTGGCATCGTAGAAAGCACAGAGCGCGTCGTCCGGGTAGCTGGTGGTGCTTGCTAGCAGC
>NW_015654814.1:0-297 GCF_001515625.1 Sinocyclocheilus rhinocerous
AGCAGGATTATCAGGATAGAGCTCATTTATTTACTGAAGAGATTCAACGTGGAAACTTCTCCCTCCGTCTGGACGATCTGAGAGCTGAAGATGACGGAGAATACACATGTACAGTTTACATTCAGCAAGAGTCTGGTGAGACTCTGGTTGAAGTAAAAGTTAATGGTGGTGAGTAGTCAAGTCAAGTCACCTTTATTTATATAGCGCTTTTAACAATACAGATTGTGTCAAAGCAACTGTACAGCATTAAACAGGAAAATAGTGTGTCAATAATGCAAAAGGACAATAGTAAACACT
>NW_015654814.1:569-1381 GCF_001515625.1 Sinocyclocheilus rhinocerous
ACGGAATGGAGAAAAAACCTTGGGAGAAACCAGGCTCAGTCGGGGGCCAGTTCTCCTCTGACCAGATGAAACCAGCAGTTCAATTCCAGGCTGCAGCAAAGTCAGATTGTGCAGAGGACTCATCTGGTTCCTGTGGTCTTGTCCCGGTGGTCGTCTGAGACAAGGTCTTTACAGGGGATCTGTATCTGGGGCTCATCTAGTTGTCCTGGTCTCCGCTGATATTCAGGGCTGTGGAGGTCATCTCTAGGTGCTGATCCACCAGATCCGGGTGACTGCAGTGACCATCTGATCTGGATACAGACTGGATTTGGTGGCTACGGTGACCTCGGAATAAGAAAGAAACAGACTAATATTAGCGTAGATGCCATTCTTCTAACGATGTAGCAAGTAGTTCCCAGTTCCGGTTGTCCTAATTAATGCAGCCTAAAAATACTTTAACAGATTTTAATATTAGAAATGTGTTAGTGTGTTATGTGTAAGCCAGGTTAAAGAGATTAGTCTTTAATCTAGATTTAAACTGACAGAGTGTGTCTGCCTCCCGAACAATGTTAGGTAGGTTATTCCAGAGTTTGGGCGCTAAATAGGAAAAGGATCTGCTGCCCGCAGTATTGAACACATGAGTTCCTTCCTTCATTTTCACTATGATTTTACAGAAACTAATTACTGATTCATTAATAATTGCTTTATATTTTATAGTGTGATATAACTGTCTTTCAGAGCGTTTGAGAGTATCAGGATCAAGTCGCTCCATATCTGCATCTGTGGGGGAAGACGTCACTCTGAGCTGCTCTGTAGACTCTCACATCCCACCT
>NW_015654815.1:0-536 GCF_001515625.1 Sinocyclocheilus rhinocerous
CTTGGAGAACATCAACTGCAGAGACACACAGGGACGCAACTCGACACCGCTGCACCTGGCAGGTAATGAAAAATCATTCTGTGGCCTTCCGAGCCATTGCTTTCAACATAGAAACGAGAGCACTTCTCTCTTTCAAATGGAAAAATCAAACTGTACCGCCATCCAGAGAACTGCGTTTCTACAAAAGCATTGAAGCAGTGTGTGAGATATCATCCCATCCCAGAGGCGAGGCAAGGAAACCCAGAAGGAAAGAAAGGGGGGACATGTTGAATTAACTCTTGGCTCTCATCCCTTTCTGAGCGCTGTGTAAGCCTGGCTTCCAGGCAGGGATTCAAAGGCTTCCTTGCCAAATATTAAATCTGTCTAAGACTTCCACACGGTTCGTACGTCACCGACATTTACATGCACAACAATATTCTCCGTATGGCTCATGTCCCCGATAAAGTCTAATCCCTTTATGTGAGCCTTCCCCATCTATAAAGTCTTAATCCCTTTATGTGAGCCTTCCCCATCTTATTCATGGGTGTTCTTGTATT
>NW_015654816.1:0-1247 GCF_001515625.1 Sinocyclocheilus rhinocerous
TCCGTGTCCTTACCGACACTCCATGGCGATGACCAAGTATACCTACGAACCAGCACACCTTCCCTTCAAAATTGGTCCTTCGAGCCGGAGCCGGGTCATTACCATGGCAACTCCAGAGTCTGAAATCTCACAATCTGCTCCTGCCTCATCCCAACATCCACGCAGAGCAATCCAGAGGCCTGCCTACCTGGATGACTACGTGGTCGACTATGCTGGGAACCCATCAGGACAGACTGTTAAACCGTAACAGAAGGTAATGGTGACTTCGACCCCCATCTCCTCTCACCACCCATTTGGAACAGCTGGTGCATCAGAGGACTTCATGCTGCAGATAATGGAAATTACAAGGCAACAGAGCGAGACTGCTAGACACCAAACAGAATTCTTGGAGAAAGTCCTGCTCCACAGCACTCCTCAAACATCTGCTCACTCCTCACGAGCATCATCTTGGCATCAGACACCTTGAACCCAGATCCTGAAATCAGTGGAAAAGGGACAGCTGAAATCCGATGCCAGCCCTGATGATGTTACCCCAGACCGTCATCCTTGGCCACAGCCTGGGAAAACCCAACCCCCATTTGTTGAGGAACTGTCACAAATGCTGTGGAAAACCCAAATCAGAAACATTAATTTCCAGTCACCACCCCCTGTGAGCAGAGAGACTAGCCTGTCGACACACCATTATGCCTCACCATGCTGGAGCCCCTCATCAGATCC
Source organism: Sinocyclocheilus rhinocerous (assembly GCF_001515625.1). Taxonomy (NCBI): domain Eukaryota; kingdom Metazoa; phylum Chordata; class Actinopteri; order Cypriniformes; family Cyprinidae; genus Sinocyclocheilus; species Sinocyclocheilus rhinocerous. The sequence continues at coordinate 718 of NW_015654816.1, forward strand.
AACTAGAACCCATGTGCATACCAATGCAGAGCCCTGGATGAAACCATTACCTCCTCTCCCCGACCAGAGACTGAGCCAAACCACCCAGCTCCCATACTATCAAGTACCGCCACCCTCTGAGGCTTATCCAGTACACAGTCAGTTTGCTCCAGAGACTGAGCCAATGTCAAGAATTTTGTACCCAATTACAACATCTCAGCTTAGGGCTGATGCAGTGACCTACACCCCCCATCCCTCATCATACTGGCCTCCAACAATAGAGGGCCCCACCTTCCCAGATTTAATTAAAGTGGACAGAGCCTAACACAGAGCAATTCTTTATAGAATTGCAATATTTTTTGGACATGTATAATTTAAAAATTGTTTTGTATTGTTTTTGTTTTGTTTTATTGTATATATTTTAGATGTTTGAAATAGTCTCAAAAAATCAAAATCAAATTCAGCAAAAAAATTTGAAGTTTGTGTGTTGCTGCTGTTACAAAATGTTTTATTTTTTGTTTGTTTCTTTCTTTCAGCATTCTTTTTATTTA
>NW_015654817.1:0-1545 GCF_001515625.1 Sinocyclocheilus rhinocerous
CCCCACTGGATGCAACAAATGCCTCGTTTCTAATGGGTTTTACTGGTTTTGTCTCATCGCACGGGGGGACACGTATGGCATCACAGTATGGTAAGGGGCATAAAATTTCCGTCACACGCTTGAGGTATTCGGCCAATCACAACGCACTGGATAGCTGGCCAATCAGAGCACACCTCGCTTTTCAGACCGATGAGCTTTGTAAAAATCGACGCATTTCAGAAAGGCGGGGCATAGAGGAGAAACAATAATGTACATTATGTGGAAAATAATGTGTTTTTTTAACCTTAAACCGCATAAACACATTGCATTACAGCAAATACACAAAATAATGTTCTTTTTAGCAACGTCATATGACCCCTTTAATCAAGCCACTCTACTTTAAAGCATGATGACGTTTTATTTCACATGTCATTACGTTTGCGTTGGCTCTCATGTTGAGCTATTTCATCTGCAACCATTAAAGTATTTGATTTCTACAGCGATTTATTTGGTGCACATCACCATTCTCTTTCTATGAAACCTGTTAACCGCATTCACCGGTTCTAACTCTATAGCGGCACCAACTCTATAGTGGTTTGCCGAGCATTGCAATTATTTCGCATTTACTAGAATTCAATCAAATGGCTTTCCCAATTCATTTTTGCATCTGTCCTGTGCGCGGCATATTATTTCTTGCACAGCCGCGCATGCGCACAGCTCAGAGGGAACATTGCACAAGAGTATTATGCAAATATATTGACCAAGGAACAACAAAGGCTTATATAACAAACAATATATGTATTTGAGCACTGTATTTCACGATGATAGTATATTTCAGCTGAGCTTTACTACCCACATCTCTGAACAACATTAGGAATATCAGACCCGTCTTGTGTGAGCATGTTTCACAGCCATAGCAAGACTGGACTACTACAATGCTCTATTGGCCAGCCTTCCAGCCAGGGGGCAACTAAGCCTCTTCAGATCATCTAAAATGTGGCAGCCCATGTCACACCCCTCTTAGTCTAACTCAACTGATTGTAGTCAAATTCAAGGCTTTGACTTTAGCTTTCACTGCTTCACTTTACTGCTTTTCCCTCCCCTTATTTGCATGAGGACTAGGTTAATTGACAACTGGCCACTGAATAAAATTCCAGGGTGTAATTCTGAATAATTTAATTAAATAATTTTATGATTCAGGATCAATTATTTGGTTTATACAGATGTGGCCTTAAAATGTGTCATGCAAGCCCACCACACAGCACAGGCACTTCTTGCAATTTAAAGACATTTGTTGTGCTTCATATAATATCCACCAGATGGTACTTCGGACAACATACTGTAACTCATAACATACAGTACCTAGGCCAGATCAGAGTTCTTTTGGCCACTTCTGGCCAACAATTCCGTTTGGATCAATCTTTTTTAAGCCTATACATGATTACATCACAGTATTTTGTGTATTAACTGTGGAAATAGTGATGGTGTCTCCAGAAGAGCAGGCGCTCATGAGTTCTCCATGGGTAGCCTGCTTCAGTATAAAAAAGTGACTTGTAGAGTCATGCA
>NW_015654818.1:0-1326 GCF_001515625.1 Sinocyclocheilus rhinocerous
TTTAAGGGGGTCTGAATACTTTCCGTACCCACTGTATATGTATATCCATCTATCTATCTATCCATCTATCTATCTATCCATCCATCTATCTATTCATCCATCTGTCTGTCTGTCTGTCTGTCTGTCTGTCTGTCTATCTATCTATCCATCTATCCATCTATCTATATATTAGAAAATTGCACATTATACCAAACATACATTTTGGTATGTGTATGTATATTTTTTAAAATATGTTTAATATATTTGGTTTAATATGTAATTAAGGAGAAGTGTCCTTTGAAAGTATATATACATATAATTTTATACAAATAATTTTGGTAGTTATATGGCTACCAAAATTATTCAAATAAATGTATTATTGAGTATTTATTATTGATTTACTAATTGAAAATTTGCTGAATAAGAAATCTGTATTTGCCATAATAAAAAAAAAAATGTTCCTCATAATGCAGATGTATTTAAGCCATTCATATGAACTATTTTGGAATACATATGAAGTATTTATGTGTAAATGTCATTGACAATACTGTAAATATCAAATCCACAAGTGAGTCAGTAACTTCTCTAACTGATTCATTAGACTGAATCAAACACGTGTTTGTGAGTATTTGTATTACCGCAACCAAGTTTTTCTCTCTCATCACATTAAATTCACACTACAATTTCCCAACTCGAGTGAAATTTAATTTCTTATAACTGGCAGTGTCGATAACCAAATAATCTGACAGGTAGAGAAAGGCTAGCGCTGAGGAAAAGCTCATTTTAAAAGCCATTCTCACATATCTTGGAGTCTTGTCAGGAATGTGTACAGGTGGAAAAGAAATTACATGACCAAATGAAACCATTAAAGACCTCGGCCACGTCACATAATTACGTCGGTGGAAATTCAAGCGGGTGCAAGGGAGATAAGAACAGGGACATGAGGGGCTCATATCTCTCTTATGAAACACAGCACGCATATTCATCTGGGCTTTCACTCGGTACAGCAGAGAAAGAACAAATTATACAAAGGAGAATGTGGTTTAATTAGCCGAGTACCACAGAACCACGAGAAAAACCGAAAAACTACAGAGCTTGTGTTCAGCATTCAAGGCCTTACAAATTAGATAATGTTTTAAATATACAATGTTATAACTGTAATTCTGATTGGTTGATCATGAGCCCTGTCTGAAGCCATTGCAACTTTATTATTAGTAGTAATATTGTCAATAACAATACTATTAAAATATATGTATATATACGTGTTTTTAATATGTGTGTGTGTGTGTATATATATATATATATATATAATATACTACTTAAAATATTGTTACTATTTTTTTTTTT
>NW_015654819.1:0-1161 GCF_001515625.1 Sinocyclocheilus rhinocerous
AGTGCTTAGAGTTGACCCTTTCCCTTCCTCCCATTTAACAAATACTGAGCTTGAGCTCTCTTCTATGTTCAGTTATTTAACTGAAACCCAAGGACAGGATTTAGCCACCCTCATTAAAAGTTTCCCCCAAATATTCAGTGATGTACCCTCACAGACTAATGTGCTACGTCATGATATTGATGTCAATGGAGCGACTCCACAGGTGTTTTAATTAAGACTGACAGGCCGATAAACCAATGGCAGGATCCTAGGAGAGAGAGATAGGCAGAGAGAGAAGAAAAATAGCAACAAAAAGGGAAAAGGAGAGAAGAAAAATAGCAAGAAAAAGGGAAAAGGACGGAACACCACACACAAGCAATGTTTCCCCATAACAACATTAGGCACGTAACAATTAGTCAATATTTGAACCACTTTAAAGTTGTTGTTTTTTTCCCCACATATGTTTTTCTCTTTTTATAGGCAAACATTTGACCGTGAGTCTGAGACTTGATGAAGGGTAAGTTTTGCATTTATGTACTAAATAAAGAATATAAACCATATCTTATTAAGATAAGCCAACATTTCAACGACTTCTGATTTTTTCCCCTACATTTCTATCATTAGATCATTAGACAGCTGAGTTCGATCGGTGTCCGGGTCATAGGGTGGAAGATGTAGGAGCGAGGAAACGATTTCGCTGCGATTGGAGATGCAGATCCACCGGTCAGTGTGGTTTGGCCTATTAAACGGATAGTTCACCCAAAAATGAAAATTCTGTCATTAATTACTCACTCTCATGTCGTTCCACACCTGTAAGACCTTTGTTCATCTTCAGAACACAAACAGAAATATTTTTGATGAAATCCGAGGGCTTTCTGTTCCCCCATTGGCAGCAACGCAACTAAAACATTCAAGGTCCAGAACGGTAGGAAAGACATCATTAAAGTAATCCATGTGACTCCTGTGGTTTAACCTCAATTTTATGAAGCAACACGAGTGCTATGTTTGTCCAAAAAAAAATTATTATTTACCACTTTATTTACAATAAAATATTATTCAAAGCTTGTTCATGTTACAATGTTAACTCTAGCGTGAACACAACATACATGCGACATGATGCTCTTATGAGCATGTGGTAGATCAATATTTTTAGAAAATAAAGTGGTAAAATGTGTTTTTTGC
>NW_015654820.1:0-923 GCF_001515625.1 Sinocyclocheilus rhinocerous
ACAGTATTCAATGTAGTTGTCCGCTAGTAAAAACATAGTTTTATCCGTCATTATCCGTGTATGCCACTGTTTTAGCGGTTACTACAGTTCAGTGGATCGGGAGGCGCTGGCTGGTGTGACTGAGTGGAGGCGGGACTAATTTGCATATTCATAGATCCGCGTATAGTAAATGAGGCAAGGGGGTAGAGTTACATTCAAGCTATTTTAAGGCATGAGAAGATTATTTTCACAAGAAAAAAAATTTAAATATGTCATTTTGATGATCAAAGATAAGTTTTAAGGGATAAAATATTTGACTACGGGGGACTTTAACTCCATAAACTGTATTGCTTTATGAGTCAAGCCCAAACAACAAGTCCAAAGAATCCAAAACAACACTGGACCCCATTGACTTTTATTGTATGGATAAAAACAGGCGAAACATTCTTCAAAATATCTTAATATCAACCCACAAGATGCAAGGTAACTTCATGTGTTTCTTCATTTCTATGATTATGTGTTAATTATCATCTGTTACCTGGGTAAGCAGCAGCTCAGATTCCTTGATTCTGATATTGTGTGTGTCATCATGGAATCTCTCTCTGGGTTGCCATGGCGATAACCTGAAGAAAGTGTAAGAATGAGCCAGAATGGCAGCTCTCCTATGGTTCCTACGGCAACAGCCAATCAAAGGCCAGACCCCCACTGACCGCACCTGTCTGTTACAGTCCCTTGGAGAGAGATATACACACAAAACACAGCATTAGTGCTGGATGAGAGCATTGAACAGGCTAAATCTGACAATGACCAAAACACTTTTAACCGAGCCCTCACTAACTGAGTTTAATGCCACAGTTATGTTAGAACGCATTTCATTCTTGTTTCTGTGGTGGTGTGTTGGGCTCGTCATGGGGCGCGCGGTCCGGAGCGCTGTATGACTGATG
>NW_015654821.1:0-237 GCF_001515625.1 Sinocyclocheilus rhinocerous
ACTTTTGTAGCTTTAAGGATTCATCTATATTTCATTTAGAATTGAGTGTTTGATAACTTTATTCAATTTCTACATATTTCTTACTTTCTGAAGGGCACAGGTAAATATGACATTTATTATATTGGGTTTATGTGAAGATTGTTTTAAGTTCACTTAAATTAGAAGTTACAAAACAGATTACAGTACTTCAATAGGTTGGTATATTAACATTATATCAGTTAATGAAATTACGGTATT
>NW_015654821.1:274-639 GCF_001515625.1 Sinocyclocheilus rhinocerous
TTAACTGTAAATTAAAGTTAAAACCTAAAACGTTGCTACCGTATTTTTTAAGGTAAAATTCCGGCAACCACAGCTGCCGTTTTTTTACTGTAAATTTTACGGCATTTTTTTTACAGTGAATAGAATAATATACATACATGTGTAATTCATTAGTAAGTAAATAGTGCTTTGTGCCCAATGAAAAATTGAGCTGTAATGAATGTTTATCATGAGTTAATTTTAGTTAATTAATTGATTAGTTAATAAATTAGTTAAATGCATAGTAGCCTACACATCCAGTTACTCTAAAGATTACATATACCAGGAGAAACACACAGACATTAAAGGTGGAATAGGTGATTGTCTTCAGAAACATTTTTTGTTAT
>NW_015654822.1:0-576 GCF_001515625.1 Sinocyclocheilus rhinocerous
TGTGTTGTGAGTATTTGCAGTGCGTTTCTGTGTTTGGTTGTGTTGAGTATTTGCAGTGTGTTTCTGTGTTTGGTTGTGTTGTGAGGATTTGCAGTGCGTTTCTGTTTTGTAGTGCGTTTCTGTATTTGGTTGTGTTGTGAGTATTTGCAGTGCGCTTCTGTTTTGTAGTGCGTTTCTGTATTTGGTTGTGTTGTGAGTATTTGCAGCGCTTTTCTGTATTTGGTTGTGTTGTGAGTATTTGCAGCACTTTTCTGTATTTGCAGCACGTTTCTGTATTTGGTTGTGTTGTGAGTATTTGCAGCGCTTTTCTGTATTTTGAGTATTTGCAGCACATATGTTGTCAAAGTGATTAAGACGTTTTCTTAATTTGCATTTGTTTTCTTAAGTTGCAGCGCGTTGAGCTCTCTCAGCTACCATACGCATGTGAACAAAGAAGAAAATATTTCTACAGTATTAAAAAAACTAAATTATTATTCCTTAATCAGTGTTTGTACAAGTAAAGGAATATTTCATGTTAGAGTCATATGCTAAGTCTGTCCAGCTTTGTAAAATGACTGTTATTTGCTAACATACCAC
>NW_015654823.1:0-502 GCF_001515625.1 Sinocyclocheilus rhinocerous
GGATAAAATAAATCATAAATGATGCGAATATTAACTACATTTTTTTAAATAAATTTTTTTCATCAGGCAGACAATTTCACGTGAGTGTGTGTGTGTGTCTGTGTTCGCCTGATCGGGAAGTTGCAGTGACAGAAACGGTGACATTCCAGATAAAGTTTGAAAGGAGTAAAGCCTGTGTTAATGCTATTGAGTAGGCTAATATGGCCAAAGAAGTTATTTTGTTTTATAAATAAATGTTCATTTAAGAGCAGCCCACAATCAGCGTATTATGTTACCGTTATCCCTTACGACTCCGACGAGGTTTTGTTCCGTCCTCCACGCTGTGACAACTCACAAAAGACTATTTTTAGCCACGCTTCAGAAACGTGCCGCGGCTGGCCGGTATAAACACAAGCATAGAGCGGCCGCGATCAGCTCCGGTGCCCGTGGAGCCGTAACGCGCCGCAGACGCGTGCACTGAGGCGCAGATCAGCTCTAACGTCACTGAATCTGCTGTTAAAAA
>NW_015654824.1:0-160 GCF_001515625.1 Sinocyclocheilus rhinocerous
CCGGGTTACGTTCATATTCTGGGCTATTCTGCTTGTCTGTATGCTATGCGAGTTCAAAACAAAACTCGATGAACTGCTCCATTGTGAACGTATGGAGCGGTATGAACCACTACAATCTGTAAAGTAAACAGGAAGTGTTTGTCCGAACTCAACTGGTTTT
>NW_015654824.1:412-550 GCF_001515625.1 Sinocyclocheilus rhinocerous
AAAAGTTTTGCGAGAGAACGCAAAAAATCTGACAAATATTTTTTCCTCCCACCCCAAATGTTTTCACTCAATCTGATTTTTTTCCCACCACCACGTCCCTTTAGGGGCTCCGTACAAAACCGTGACTTAAACTATAAG
>NW_015654825.1:0-320 GCF_001515625.1 Sinocyclocheilus rhinocerous
CACCCAGTGTTTTTTTTAATCTACTAAAATCTTTACCCCTTTCTCGAATCAAGCCGATCTCAGATGCCTGTCTGTGTGATGTCACACAGAGTGTGGTGTTATTCTGTGAAGTACAACACATTTATTTAAATTCTAAACAACGTGCTCACGGGATTCAGCGGCATTCCGCTGGAGGAAATGCGGCATGTTGTGAAACCTCCTGAATTCAGCGGCAGCTATTAATCCCATGTTGTAGTCTGCACAGGCTTTAAACTGAAGCCCGAACCTGGCCCGTACCTGAGATCGTCTGACCCGGCCCGAGCGGCACAGTTAAATTTAGC
>NW_015654825.1:342-736 GCF_001515625.1 Sinocyclocheilus rhinocerous
CATGCTGTGGATGCCTTATGTCTGCAGTGTAACACCACTAAATGGATGTGTTATTTCACCTTTCAGTAAAAATGTCAACGAAAACGCTGTGTCCTGGCCTATATTGGGGGATGGGGCCCATTGACTCGTGTTCGTTGGAGTGTAGTAATAAGATCGTATGAACGGGTTTGCCAAATCACAAAGCAGAAAACAGAAGGAGGACCAGATCCCATACACTCGCAAGTTTCACAGTAGTTTCATTTTGAAGGGAATCTTGTTAACCAATGCCAGTACGTGAACTTGAAGAAATCTTGATGGTGCCATCTGACCTGCTGCACAACATTCCTAAAGATGATCAAAAATGACCCACCCTCTGTACACTCTTACTAGAAAGAGACAGTCATTATTTCACTCT
>NW_015654826.1:0-480 GCF_001515625.1 Sinocyclocheilus rhinocerous
ACAAACTAATGTTCTTTTTAGCAGCATCATATGACCCCTTTAACTTTCAAGTTTCAGCCTAACTAGCTTTAGCTCAAGCATAACATAAGCCTTTACTGTCTTGGAAGGCTTTGTGGCTTTTGTGAGAGGCAAAAATCAGTGGACAGGAAGGTAACTTGGAACAAGAACAAGAGACCATACACAAATTTTAAACACATTTTTCTGCAACATGAAATTAGAGTTATTTGGAGAATAAACCCTCTTAAATGTCTTTTTACGTACTGGTGTGTGTGTGTGTGTGTGTGAAACTTGTTTTTGATATCCTTCACATTCTGTGTACTGGTCAGTTCACAGCAGTGATAGAAAGTAATCTGTTCCAATAAGTTTAAATTGAGTTTTACATTTTATGGGCATTTTTACCTTTATATAGCCTTTTTTTCTAAAAGTGTGCATTTTTTTTGAGTCAAATTCTTACATTTAATCAGTCAATTAGAATAAAAG
>NW_015654827.1:0-864 GCF_001515625.1 Sinocyclocheilus rhinocerous
AAAAAAAAATTAAACACAAAGTCCAATATGTTTGAATATAATCATTATGTTGCTCACATACGGAATGGTCCATCTAAATATAAATGTCTATTCTTCTGACAATTCCTCATCACCATGGAAATGTTTTATCACATGAAAACACTGAATCATCCATCCTCCAAGCACTATTTTCTTTAGTCTTCATATAAAAGGTTAGTTTCATATAAAACGTTTATGACATAAACTCTCATGCCTACAAGTGTCAACACTTTCCTTTTTAACACTGATCAAAATTCAGAAGCAACTGAACAAGTAATAAATAAACTTGTCATAAGGAGCCCACTTCCAAGTTTCTATGATATTGTGGTCCTTTCATATACTGTATATGTATCTTAGAACTGGAAAAAAAAAGCCATGAAAACTTTGTTCTGCAATAACAGGCATTAAAAACCCAGCAGAATGTGCTATATTACAGGGTTTGGAAACCACTGTCTTCTGTGAACACACCCTGTAAAAAATAGCTTTCCTCACTTTTTAACTGGTGTCTTGTTTTGTTCATTTTTTAAAGAACTGATGTACTATGAAATGCAAGCCAAATTTCAAAATCCATGGTAGCCCTTTGGGCAGGCACTCTTCAGATTTTGGTAGCCGAAATGAATTTAACTAGATTGTTTAAATATCAACACATATCAAGGAAGGAATTTTATTTCACTATTTACAGGGTATCTGTGGGATTTTTTAAATCAATTTAAGGCTTTTTAAGACCAGCACAAATAAAATTAACAACATATGATGCAATGTCTATGGTAACATGGAAGTGTCAAATTTGAAATTTGTGTCAATACGTCATGAATAGAACACAGCAGCAGTTTTCTGTCGGGGATT
>NW_015654827.1:983-1725 GCF_001515625.1 Sinocyclocheilus rhinocerous
TATATATATCTATATGGTGTAGACAGCATCACTGACTATAATGAGTTCTGTAGTATCTGGTGTAGACACGGTGTAACATTGGTTTTGCTTTGTTTCACAGAACTAATCGTTGCCTGGGTTGCGTACGTATGTGTGGGGCGGAGCTATCAAAATAGGGGCGAGACCCTTTTGGGGTAGGGGCGTGTTTGTTTTGGTGATTTCAAATGTCAACATTGGCTACCAGAAATCGCTTACCCCACCTTTAAAGTTACAATGCTTAAGAGATCAATGTGATAATATATTATGTCACACTGCAGTAATTAAACATTGGCCTATCTTTTTAGGCTCTGGTTGATTAGACTGAACTTCTCCTTTCTGAACATAAAGGCTCATTAAAACTGACATTACATAATGAAGTAAGGCAATCTAAAAAACAATAATAGGAATACCTTCAGATAATCAACAACCACGTACACAGAAATCTAGAAATGTATTGACAAGATTGTACATTTCTAACTATAAATTTCTATTTCTAATTATAACATTCTATAACAGATGTGTTACATAAATTCCATAGCCACTCAAAAAATAATCAATGGTAATTCATTAATCAAAACATTTGGAGAGAAAAAAAGTGTAAACTGAACAGAAAACATTTTATGTTTTTCTTCAAATTAGCACACTTTTAGACTAGCTAACATATTTGAACAGTTTTTGGGTGGTGGGTGGGGTGAAGCAGTGGTGACACCATTTTTTTTTTTTT
>NW_015654828.1:0-590 GCF_001515625.1 Sinocyclocheilus rhinocerous
CACCGAATTTGCCTCTTCTTGCTCTTATACCGACAAATACATACACAATTATGTCAAAATACATGCCATGGAGAGTATCCTCGAAAAAAAAAACTGTTGGTTATGTCTTAAGTCAGAGTGAAAGTAAACAGTGGAGAAAGAAATCGGATGTGTATCATTTATAATGGATGCTTTGTCTCTTAAAGTGCCCGCGCCTAATTTACTAGCTTCTGTGGTGTCCTTAATGTTAATCCAAAGAAGACCGCGCATAATTTACTAGCTGCTGTAATGTTCATCCAAGAAAATGAAAGAAAGAAAATCACTCACTGCTCTTGACTGAATTACTTTGTAGTTTTAACGAGAATTAATCCACAGTCAAACCAAAAATTATTCAGACACCAGATATAGTTTTGATATTATTTTACTAGTGGGTGCAGGACACTATAGTTCATTTATGTAAGTGAGTATAGCAAAATAAAGTAAACTGTGACATATTAGACCCAAAAAATCTTCATACAGTGGTTGTCTACCAGTAAAACTGATTAAAAAAATTGGGACCAAAAATCAACACCACAGACTGAACAAAATTAAGCATTGCTTGGTAACTGGTC
>NW_015654829.1:0-664 GCF_001515625.1 Sinocyclocheilus rhinocerous
ATCAAAATAAGATTTAAAATGTCATGAAAACAAGATCTGTGGGAGCATATGGGCGTAGAATATGCAGAGGATGTGGGGGTTGTGCCCCCCACCACTTTTAATAAAATGTAAATTTGACCCCCACACTTTTTTGGGCAAGTGTGTTCACATAGAAATTTCCAAGGGCCGGGGTGAATAAATCTATATTTAAAGGGATAGTTCACCCCAAAATGAAAATTCTGTCATTAATTACTCACCCTCATGTCGTTACAAACCCGTAAGACCTTCGTTCATCGTCGGAACACAAATTAAGATATTTTTGCTGGAATCTGAGAGCTCTCTGACCCTGCACAGACAGCAACACAACTGTAATGTTCCCAGGTCCAGAAACATAGTAAGGACATCGGTAAAACAGTCCATGTGACATCAGAGCTCAGCTTCAATTTTGCGAAGCTACGAGAATACTTTTTGTGTGCAAAGAAAACAAAAATAACAATTTATTTAACAATTGTTCTCCCCTGAGTTACGTACACAAGAACGTAATCAGTGTTGTTTACGCTTAGGGTAAAGCATGCATATGCGTTGTGATACTCTCTAAAATGGCGGAAGACAGTAACTCGGGGGAGAAAATTTGTTGAACAAAGTAGTTATTTTTGTTTTCTTTGCACACAAAAAGTATTCTCGT
>NW_015654830.1:0-524 GCF_001515625.1 Sinocyclocheilus rhinocerous
ATTGGCAAATGCCTAGGAAACGTTGGAGCTCCTTGATGGTGGTAGTTTGAGGCCAATCTCTGATGGTTTGTATCTTCTTCTAGTCCATGTGAATGCCATGATGGTCGATAATAACTGAGGAACTGGATGGTATCACGATGGAACTCACACTTCTCCAGTTTGAGGTACAGATGGTGCTCTCTCAACTTCTGAAGACCTGTTTCACATGGTGGCGATGTTCAGCCAGGTTCCTGGAGAAGATGAGGTCGTCGATGTACACAATCTGTACATCTGTGACATTTAATATTTTGGCTTTCATCACTTTTTATGTTTGTCCCCACTTCAAAAAAACTGAGGTGGGGAAGTTGCTGAAATTTAGTTGCTTTGACACGGAATGACCCTGAGTTGCTTTGACACGGAATGACCTTTGTGAGGTTTTGTTCATACAATTCAAGTTAACGGAAACCAAACATTTACTAAATATCGTGTCTTTTAAGTGGCCTTTAATTTAAGATGTGCCTAAAGCAAATGCTCATTTATTTTCT
>NW_015654831.1:0-800 GCF_001515625.1 Sinocyclocheilus rhinocerous
TGGTGCTGGAAGCTAACTCATGTGCTGCTTTACTATAAATCATGTTTTATGGTTGTAAAACCAGACCTTTTTATCCACAGGGCGCTTTTTAGCATCTTATATTTAAAAACCTGAATAATCTTAAAAGACAGACAAAAATGCCCCAGTCTAGTCAGATTGGTCTGTTGGCTGGTTTTAGAGCAGTGATATTATGTATATACTGTTATAATATTTATTGATATTTTGAATTAGCTTTTATTTTTATATTTTAAATTTTCATTTTAGTTTTAGTGATTTTGTTAGGTGTGTTTGTCAATTAGTTTTTCAATTAGTTTTTCAACATTTCTAATTTATGTTTTTCATCTTTATATTTAATTTTATTTCAGCTTTATTGCAGTTATTGAAAACTTTTTGTTTAATTACTAAATTGGTCAGAAGTTATAAGCAGAAATGTCAAATCTTTTATATCTTTTGACCAGTAGGTGGCGCTATGCCGAAACTACTCATTTGCTCTCAGGTCATGCTTGTTATAACACATACCAAGTTTGGTCAGAATCTAAAACTATGGGTGGGTGGTTTATGGGTGGATAGTAGATGGTTTCTAGGTGGTTAATTGGTTGCTAGTGTATGGCTAGAGGATTCTGTGTGGGTACTCGGTTGCTAGGGCATTTTTAGAATGTTTCTTGGGTGTTATGGGTGGTTAATTGGTTGCTATGGGCATTGCTAAGGCATTGCTAGGTGGTTGCTAGCTAGTTGCTTGGTCGTTAGGTGGTTGCTAACTAGAGATGCACCGATCGATCGGCCAGGGATCGGAATCGGCC
>NW_015654832.1:0-165 GCF_001515625.1 Sinocyclocheilus rhinocerous
GCCAGCGGCTGCTGTTTAGAGTATTATGATTTAATATTGATCAATACTTATGTTTATTTAATACAGAATCATTATCCACGTGGATACCATAACACATTAAGATATTGGATTCAGAAACTCAGTGTAAAGCATAAAATAATGTTTTTACTGATGGGACATGTGGTA
>NW_015654832.1:642-911 GCF_001515625.1 Sinocyclocheilus rhinocerous
TTTATGCATTGTTAAATGTTCTTGTTATTGTTCTGGTTTTATGTCAGAATTAAAACATTCAAAACAAGTCAGTTGTTACAGTTGCTGTACAAGATTTATTAATTTATTCAAGTTTTCTGAATACTTTGGGAATAAAATGTCAATGAAATGACCTGACCATGATTAATTGCATACCAGTTTGACGCTGTGCTAGAAGTTCACCAGTTTTTAAACCTCAGTTATACTGAAAGTGACGTGACATGTGGCCAAGTATGGTGACCCATACTAGG
>NW_015654833.1:0-578 GCF_001515625.1 Sinocyclocheilus rhinocerous
CAGTGTAGCGCGATTCCCTAAACCTGAGATTCTCTCCTTTTGTGTTATTCAAACTCCTTTTTTGCCTAAAATATTAAGGTACAACTTTTGGTCCCCCCCTGAGATTTTAAGCTAATATTTCTATAATTTAACAACAGATTTGCATGTTCATGGTACATTGATTGTATTTATTTTAAAGTTATATATTACAATTTTTCATTTTTATGATATAATAACACACAATCCCCTGCATTTCCTTCGCATACTCCAGTTTGGGAAACTCTGCCCTAAATGAATTACTCTTATGAGACATTTCTTTTAATGAATAGTTCAGGGCTCCAGACAAAAAAAAAAAAACACTTAAGGAGCCATTGGCTCCTATAAGAAACAAAATTAGGCACCAAATTATTTTTTTAAGTGCCACAGAATAAACTTTTTTTTTTAACATTAACATTTCAGTCAACAGAATAAACGTGTTTTATTTTTATTTTTTTCAACACCTTAACATTTCATACTGTTATGTATTTATGTCTCCCCTCCTTTTACAGCATCAGCATTTGAATCCATCTTGTAGATGTCCTGGGAACTAAATGTCTTTT
>NW_015654834.1:0-545 GCF_001515625.1 Sinocyclocheilus rhinocerous
GGAATGGAGAAGAACAGACTCAGAGACTCTGGTTCATCTGTATCAGGACGGTGAGAGTCGAGCAGAATCTCAGCACCAGGAATATCAGGATAGAGCTAATTTCTTCACTGATCAGATTCAACGTGGAAACTTCTCCCTCCGTCTGGACAATCTGAGAGCTGAAGATGAGGGACAGTATAAATGTAAAGTTCACAGTCAGCAAGAGTCTGGTGAGACTGTGGTTCAAATAAAAGTTAATGCTGGTGAGTATTGAACACATGAGCTCCTTCCATTATTTTCATTATGATTTTACAGAAACTAATTACGGAATGTATATTTACACTGTTTGTTCTTTCAGAGCGTTTGCTAGTGTCAGGATCGAGTCGCTCCATATCTGCGTCTGTGGGTGAAGACGTCACTCTGAGCTGCTCTGTAGACTCTCACATCCCACCTGAAGACTTTGAGGAGGTTTCATGGAAGAAAACAGATGAAGATATTCAGGTTCTGCTCTATCAAAACAATGAGGCACATTCATCAAATGAGCGATACATAGACAGAGTTGAGCT
>NW_015654835.1:0-636 GCF_001515625.1 Sinocyclocheilus rhinocerous
CACTGTTATAAAGATCTCATTGATTTACATTACAAGCAGCAGAATATCATCATAAAAATATCAGCATCTGGAGCAAATTCATATTTTTGTTCAGATTGAGAGAGATAAAGAGATATAAAAGTTTTTTCTTTATATTCTCACTATATCAGACTATATGAGCCATAAAAACCTGATGGATCAAATATGGTACAACATATAAAACACATATGCAAACCTTTTTTTAAACTTCTTTTATATTTTGTGTAAAGTTTTCAAAAATTGTTTATTTCTCTGACTTTCATATCTCAGGCATTTCAGAGTTAAATCTGGAGCAGATCTTCATATTTGTAATTTTTTTTATTTTATTTTAATTTAAATTGATTTGTTTCGTTTGATCAAACGGGATGAATGTTTTAGAAGAACAAAAACTAATTAACAGCACAAAATATTTAAATAATGTTTAAAACCAAAATTACTAAAACTAAAATTAAAATGAAAGAAATAAAACAAAATGATAAATATATATTAGATGAAAAAACTTAAACCTAAAAAACTTAAAATGTTGCCCTGGCAACTGAAATAAAATTTAAATAAAAATAAAATATACAATTTTAAGTTGAAGTACTAAAATTACTAAAACTGAAATAAAAATAAATT
>NW_015654836.1:0-606 GCF_001515625.1 Sinocyclocheilus rhinocerous
ATGCTTAAAACAAGTAAAAATATGTATCAGTGGTGTAAGAAAAATGTACATTTATTAAAACTCAAAGGAAAACATTTATTTTAAAGTGTTTTATTAACCATATTTCAAGGTAGTATTTGTTGCACTGAACTTAATTTATGCGAAATTTCTCATTTTAACTAAAAACTTTTTATTTTTTAAGTTTGAGATTTTAATTTATGCGAAATTTCTCATTTTAACTAAAAACTTTTTATTTTTTAACTTTGAGATTTTTCATTTGAGAGGAAATCTAAATTATTGAAATTTTTCAGAAAACAAGACTTATATTTTATTAAAATTATAAAATTATAAAATTTTATTAAAATTATATAGTTTATGCTTAAATATCCATGCACAAATTAGGGAAGAAAAGTAAAAATTTAATTCAAATGTATTTTTCTGACCTATTGTCATATATTTTCTCATTTTACGTATAAACTCACTTAATTTTGATACCTTTGTTTAGAAAATAAGACGAAACATTTTTGCTTCTGAAGATACTGTATCTTGATGTAAGAATGTTTAGATACTGGAAAACAAAACAAAAATACTGAGTATGAAACTCATTTTTGAGTCTCATCTGCAGTT
>NW_015654837.1:0-518 GCF_001515625.1 Sinocyclocheilus rhinocerous
ACACACATATATTTCCTTCGGTAGAAACTGCAATCACAATATTAAAACAATAATTGTGTAAACAGCTGCTTTTACAAGGGATGCACTGATAGGATTTTTTTTTGGCCGATACCAATTTTAACAAACAACTATTGGCTGATTCCGATACCGATATTGGTCAATTGCATAAAGCAGGGCTTAAAAACGAGAGAAAAAAAAAAAAAAATTGGTTCATTCCGAGCAGAATCGGTATTTGAAAGTTTCTGTTCCTGCATTCCTCTGTGAAACCGGTTTGAGTAGAAAACATACCGGTTAATAACGTTATTTTTAAAACTTTTTCTTTGCCAATAATAATAATAATAATACTAATAATAATAATAATAATAAAGTACAACGTTTAACTTATTAAAAAAGAAAAAAAATCAAGTCTTGAATGATCTCTCTTTAGTCATAGCCAATACATCATCATATTTTCTAGATTTACCAAAGACCACATGTATTAAACAAAAGAAAAAACTGTCAACGCAATAAAAACATTA
>NW_015654838.1:0-535 GCF_001515625.1 Sinocyclocheilus rhinocerous
AACATTAAAATAAACAAACGTTTAGGATTTTGAAAGTTTAAAAAATAATTTATGAAAAAAGGCTTCATAGATATTTAAGATTATGCATTATTTGTATGATAATCAAATGCAGATTTTAATCTGAACATTTAAAAATGATTATGTACTGCACAAATACAGCATGCATTAAAAAAAAAAAAAAAGGTTTGGTACCGTGGGTTTTGGGTATTTGCACAGTGCTTAACCAGAAAAATTTTAAATGGCACTTCATGCCCGGGCCGGCTCTAGGCTAAGCCCACCCAATCAGAATCTAGGTGAAGACAGCACTACTCCTGGTTTTATGATTTGTGCACTGATTAAAAGCAATGCGAGGTGGGCTCTGTGTTGAGAAGCTTGAGGAAGGGCTGTAGAATGCCCTGACCAATCACAAAATAAAATTAAAAAATTTTTTAAAAGGGTAAAAAAAAAAATCTACTGTATCTATCCATCCGTCTATATCTGTCTATCTATATCTACCATAGACTGTATAAAAACATGGACGTAGTGTCCGTGACGT
>NW_015654839.1:0-318 GCF_001515625.1 Sinocyclocheilus rhinocerous
CTGGTAAACAGTCTCTAGGGCCCCTTAGCAACGGTATCTTTAAAAACCATGTTATGGTAAGTGCGCTCGCGAAGTCTCTGTGCACTTCTTAAAATCCACGCTGTGGTAAGTTCACACATCAAGCATTTTGCGTTCTTTCTAAAAATCCTGTATGGTAGGGGTTACGCGCTGCGGCTTTGTGCCCTTTCTTTGAGTCGGTCATGCCCCAGTTCCACTTTGGGCACCACTCTACCTATGTGTCCTCAGTGATACCTACTTTAACAGGGTGTTACTACTAGGGGTCTGTCGAGACAGTTCCTTCAGCAAGCTCATGCAGAG
>NW_015654839.1:436-622 GCF_001515625.1 Sinocyclocheilus rhinocerous
CTCTCTCCCTCCACGCCTTTGAGCTCTCCCCTGGGCCCAGGAGTCCTGGCCCTATGTTTATGGGGTATGTAGCATGGGCCTTTAGCCGTAGGGCAGTGGTTCCCAAACTGGGGTGCGCGCACCACTAAGGGTGCACAGACTGACCAGCAGGGGTGCGCGAGAGAATGCTTTTGATGATCTGTGTGC
>NW_015654840.1:0-2259 GCF_001515625.1 Sinocyclocheilus rhinocerous
CTGTGGGGCAGGACTTATGGGGCAATCATCATGTGACATACCTGCAGAGAAGGTTTAAAAGATTTTTGACTCTCTGATTTCGGCCCCCTGTTACTCTCTTTGGTTTTTCATTATTTTGGGTTGTTTTGATGTGATTATTTGTTTGCTTTATGCATTAGTTTAGTTTGGGGTTTTATGTTCTGCAGGCCTGTTTGTTATGTTGGAATGTGC
The DNA here is from genome assembly GCF_001515625.1 of Sinocyclocheilus rhinocerous. Taxonomy (NCBI): domain Eukaryota; kingdom Metazoa; phylum Chordata; class Actinopteri; order Cypriniformes; family Cyprinidae; genus Sinocyclocheilus; species Sinocyclocheilus rhinocerous. The sequence continues at coordinate 211 of NW_015654840.1, forward strand.
CTATTATTTAGCATTTCCCGTAGTGTTGCTTGTTACATTTAATTATTATGAGTTGTAAACTTTATTTTTGTTAATAAATATTTGTTGATTTATTTGCGTTCTCGTTGCCTCCCTCATTTGTCGCGGCTCTGACATACAGGTCATTAGATCTAGCGTTCTGACTGTACGTGTGTGCTACAGTAAAAGCCGCATTAATTTAGAATGGTGATGTGCTACAGTAAAAGCCGCAGTAATTTAGAATGGTGATTGAACTGATTGTAATTATCTATACACGCATTGTTTGTAATGCACACCTTCCAGTCAATGAGAGAGAATCAAAGAGTCCACTAAAAAAAAAAAACTGTTGAGAGCTGAAGTTAAGCATTGAGAATAATTGCTTATAAAACTAGATTTCATTACCTTTCCACTCTGTTTTCATACGGAATTGGCACTAATATTGTAGATCTTCTTTTAGTTCTTTGATTTCATTTAACTCCTCAATCTCTTCATGTCTGAAGATCTCTTACATGGCTGAGGAGACAGAGGACTTGTTACACTTGATTTCTCCAGCACTCCCACAGGTCTTAGTTCCTGAAATACAATAGCAGTTATTATGTATTCTAAACTATAAAGATAATAGTTAATAAATAAATAAAGTAGATTACTGCTCACCATTATTTGAGCGCTTGTTTCACCACAGCCATCATCTTCTGCTGAATTATATTTTTGGTCTTCTTTGTTTAGTTGTTACCAGTGCATTTTCCTGAAAATAGCAATCGCACACTAAAAAAAATGTCAATTTCCACACATTAATGTCACACTACTGAACATAAATGCTTGTGTACAGTGTTGTGACTATTTTTGTGTATATCCAGTATATTGTCAGATATATTTTTAATAACTTTACAGTGATAAAAAGAAAAATAATGATGCAAACAGAATTCACTTCTGCTGTGAAGCAGCTCTAAACAGTAAAAAGAGTCATTGTTCAGTTGAAATCAGTGTTGACTCATCTAGCAAAACAGTGTTGACTCATCTAGCTCAGTTCAGTCCTCATCCAATAGTGTCAGTGGAGTCAGATCAATAATATTGCTGAATATTATGTGTCCCCAAATAAGTAAGCCAAAAGTTGACAGTGGCAAGGAACCCAATCACCATCAGGTGACAGAATGGAGAAAAAAAAACCTTGGGAGAAAGTATGTTTAGTTTAGGAATCAGTTCCCCTCTGGCCAACAAATGAACATGGTGTGATTATGATTCAGGCTGCATCACAATTTAGTGTGAAATATACAGGACTGTAGGCCTACAAGTAGCTGGAGTTATTAATCTCATTTAAATACTACCTAAAATCAGGTTTACATTTGTGGCTAAGTAGAATGTGAGTGACCTTTAATGCATTTCCAGAAATAAAGACTCACCGACATCTGTTGAGTGCCTTTTCACTTTCTCTCTACTCCTCTTTACTATAATGCTTCCTCTGTTGCAAAGACACTGTACGCTGAACACTTTTCAATGATTTTTTCCCTTATCTCAATTAGGGGTTGACGCTCTCCTAGAAAACAAACAAACAAATACACAGTATATTCAGTGCAATTTTGTTCATTCCATTATTATAAATGATGTACTGATGCTTTTGGAATGAGAACTGAACTGAGCTGGACAATGACATGACTAATTTCTACAGATCTGCTTATAACAAATTGCTGAGCCATAGCATAATTATAATAATGCATCTATACACAGGGTTGTCACTAGTTGGATTGAGATGTTTTATTAGAATAGATTTTATAATATAATTGTAATTAGGTTTACTATAGTAAAAGTGTAGTAAAAACAGCATTAAACCAGTTGTTTTGTCTTTCTATCAGACTTAAGTTCTGTGTGTTCTGTGAGCGTCAAAACGGCATTTACGGATTTAATTTCCTGATAAAATGGACATATTTTTAAGGATGAGACTTTGTTATCGAAAAGATCAAAACACAAACCTTACAATTACAGAATGTACTGTATAGTAATAATGTATAGTGAATATTTATTCACGGCTATGAACTGAAACGGATTAAGTTCCGC
>NW_015654841.1:0-634 GCF_001515625.1 Sinocyclocheilus rhinocerous
GGACCACAAGGCACTTTGGCTCATGCTTTTGCTCCTTCTCCTTCTACTGGAATCGGTGGAGATGCACATTTCGATGATGATGAATTTTTCACCTTGCGCTCATCAAAAGGTGATATTATTTTGCTGAAATATTTTTCAAAGTTTCAACTTTGACACCACTTTAATTTCAAGTAAAAAAATCTAAAGTGGCAATTAATCTTTTTCATTTGTACCTAAACTATTCTGCTTAATTTCTCCACAGGTCATGTCCTGTTCTTGGTGGCCGCACATGAGTTTGGTCACTCTTTGGGTCTTTCTCATACTAACGTTCCTGGCGCTCTGATGTTTCCCACATACAGCTTTACTGATCCGGATCGTTTCTCTCTGTCCAGTGATGACATCAGAGGGATTCAGTCGCTCTATGGTAAGCATATGGTCTTCAAGAGCACATCGACAATCTTTAAGTCGAAAATATTCAGTCATTTGTTTAATATGTGGTATTTCCTTCAGGCACAAACAGAGACATAAAGATTAGAATCTGCAGTGTTCTGGCGCTTTCTTTAATGTCTTTTTCCTTTTTCTTACTTTTTTTTTTCTCTTCTTGCAAATAACAGGCAAGTATAACACGTTTGAAATCATAACTATTAACAATATT
>NW_015654842.1:0-460 GCF_001515625.1 Sinocyclocheilus rhinocerous
AATAAAATGGAAACAAATCACAAAAAGAATAAAATAAAAATAAAGCTAAGAGGGCCATCATCTAAACATGATTACATGAAGAGTTCAAAGGCAGAGCAAATCCTAACAGTCCTTGTAGCTTTCTTATTAGTAGATACTGAAATTACATTCAAATAATTTTCCATTTCTTTTAGAAAGACAGAGAAGACAGGTTTACAGGTGGAAAATTTGCATTTGTGAATGTGAAATTTGCTTAGGAAAAAAATTAAATTAATAACAAAACAGATATTTTTGTTTGAGGGGTCGGAGTCATAATACCCAAATATAATGTTTTTCATATGTACTGAGAAGCCTGGCAAAATCTTACACTTGACAAACACACCAATATCATCCCAAAACTTCTGAGTGTAGTGACATGACCAAAATAAGTGTACCACAGTTTCTTCAGAATTCGAACAAAAAGAGCATGTAAGCTCAATGT
>NW_015654843.1:0-411 GCF_001515625.1 Sinocyclocheilus rhinocerous
AATAAAATAAAAATGTTAATTTATAGATAGATAGATAGATAGATAAAAAGAGTGAAATAAAATGTATATATATAATAAAATCAATTAGGTAAAATACAAATGTGTGACCCTGCAGCACAAAAGCAGTCTTAAGTCGCTGGGGTATATTTGTAGCAATAGCCAAATACATTGTATGGGTCAGAAATTTTTCTTTTATGCCAAAAATCATTAGGACATTAAGTAAAGATCATGTTCCATGAAGATACTTTGTACATTTCCTACCATAAATATATCAAAACTTAATTTTTGATTAGTAATATGCATTGCTAAGAACTTCATTTGGACAACTTTAAAGATGATTTTCTCAATATTTAGATTTTTTATCCTAACAAACCATACATCAATGGAAAGCTTATTTATTCAGCTTTGAGA
>NW_015654844.1:0-1085 GCF_001515625.1 Sinocyclocheilus rhinocerous
CATTGGATATTTATTTATTTTTATTTATATAATTTTGCTTACACCATTGTTAATGCCTATTGAATTGCATTCATAACAGACCTGCTCAAAAGAGCAAAAGTAAGTCAGCGAGTTTCACTAATCATAAATAGAACATTTTCACCTGAAAAGGTCCTTTGGTTTAGTGGAAATGTTGTTTGATTATAAATAGAACGACCATTTTTATGGTTAACAAGGTTTTAATCCGTTTTTATCGTTCCAAGAAGTAGCATCAACCGCCAGTAAGGCCAGAAACATTCTCTACGCAAGTATGCAAATGCAAACACACGATTCTGAGGTACATACATGCTTTCTACAGTACATGAATTAGGTTATTATTATTCGATTTTCTTCAGATGTGCTGTTATTCATATAGCTAGACATAGAAGAAGTTTATGCAAAGTTACATGACGTGAGCATGCAACAACGCATGAAATCAAGCTTGCATTGTTTGAGACTGTGTTTCGCGTGTTTCGGCCGTGCTGCCCTCCTCACAGGTGATTCACATGAGACGTAACCTGGACCAGAGCGAGGCGGCTATCGTGCAGGTGTTCGAGGACAAGCAGCGCGTGTGGGAGTGTGAGATGGAGGAGCTGAGGCAGAACTACGCCGGGCGTCTGCAGCAGGTGACCCGACGGGCCCAGCGCACACAGCAGGCCCTGCAGGCGCAGCTCGCCCGGCTGCAGCAGGACAAGCGGCGGCTGCAGGACGAGATGACGCTGCTGCTCGCTCAGAGAGAGGAGCTGGAGAAGAAGTGCTTGGACTTCAGGAAGGAGCAGGCCGATATCCTGCCCAGACTGGAGGAGACCAAGTGGGAGGTGAGAGAGACTCGTAGGGCCGATATCCCAGACTGGAGGAGACCAAGTGGGAGGTGAGAGAGACTCGTAGCTCGTTTTCAGACTAACATCTGTAGCCTAATGCACATCCACTGCAGAAAGTGCTGTTCTCAGCACATCTAAACATCCTTAAATCAACCAAGTCATAATTATGAGATAAAAAGTTATAATTATGCCATTAAAGTGTGAAATTACGAGATAGCTACTAAATCATAATTATGAGATAAAAAG
>NW_015654845.1:0-858 GCF_001515625.1 Sinocyclocheilus rhinocerous
CCTCCTTCTTCCCGATCTACAAACTACGTTACAATGTTATATTGACATTTTTGCGAGGCTGAAACACTGATTGAGTGATTACATGACACAGAATACAGATTGTAAAGTTGTACTATTTTCTTTTAACTTACCTTCGGATGTTTAGTCATGTTTATTTTGTGCTGAAGCTGGTATTAATGTGGAGAAGATGACTAGTTCACGTGCGCTACGCGCTGCCGCGTCTGTTGAACTGAAGCACTACAGCGATCTGTCACTCTACATTAAACAGCACCAAAACAGCATTAATTGTTTGAATATTGCAATACAATAGACAGAATTTGAAATCTGAGACTTTGTTTCATATTAAAAGTACCAAAGCACAATGCTTATTGTGATATATTGGATGGGAAGTGCCCTTCAACGTTCAGTCCATTAACTGAAAACAGGCTAGACTAATCGATTCTTGGGATTTAAGAATCGATATCATTCCGTAAAAACTGAGAATCGATTAATATCGAGATATCAATATTTTTTACCCAGCCCTAGTCATTACAGTGATACTCTAAATCCGAGACAATCTACTTAGGAATGCCAGAACACAGCATATATCTCTTTTTGGTCTCTTATTTGAGAAAGTGACTCCTGTTGAAATGTTGGGCCACATCATGAGGAATCAACTGAGTTCATTGCACTATGAAAACATACAGTAAGATTAGTTTGATTGTTCATAAAAAAAATGAATGCATGAATATATGACTGCCTACATTTACACATCAATGACGCCTGTTCACTCTGGTCTCATGAGAAGCCATCAATATGTATGAGACGACAAAATCATGACCCAAACCTAAACTTAACCATTAAGCTCAATCCCTAAAG
>NW_015654846.1:0-618 GCF_001515625.1 Sinocyclocheilus rhinocerous
GCAGAAAGACTGCTATTTAAATGAGAAATCTGAATGTTCTGAGTGTCTCCGTTGTAAATGGGTGCCGCAGTTGCGTTTACTAAACATACATACAAGCACACGTGATGCTCGTGGCGTTTTCAGTGTCTGCAATCTGACTATATGAGACACTGCACATGAACTTCATCTCCAGAACTGCTCTGAAATTTCATTTCCCCAGCATTTTAACATTTCACTTCAAAAAAAAAAAAAAAAATATATATTTTTTTATCTAAATTTTTTTTCTTTTTTTTGAGTTTCAGACCCTCTTTTAAACCCTATTTGAGGAAAGTGCCATAGAGCTTTATATGGACTTCTATCTTTCCTCCTTTCTGAGATTTTTCCATCTGGGCCGAGTCCCAGCAAGACTGCGCTCAATTACCACACTCCAGTACACACAGAGAACTCAACATCTCAACTGAAAACACACCTGCACTCATGCAGAGTGGATTACATTTTAAAATACTTATGAAATATTCATGTTTAATGCTATAATTTGATTACTAATGTTTTTGATCAGTTTAAGTCAAAATGTTGGGGAAAAAACATTTTTTGGGGGAAAAAACTTTTAATATGGCCCTATTATTGTAAATATTAAGG
>NW_015654847.1:0-578 GCF_001515625.1 Sinocyclocheilus rhinocerous
CAGGCTGTTGTACCCCTAAAGGTGAAACTTTAGCATTTTTTTTTTCCGACAGATTTATTAACGGCAATTACAGAACATAACACAATCCATTTGAACTTTTAACAACCAGTTTAATTAAGTTCAAACTAGCCAATTAAAAATAAATATTACATGTACACAAAAGTTTGGGGTCAGTAAGATTTTGTAATATTTTTTTAAGTCTCATGCTCACCAAGGCTGCACTTATTTGGGAAAAAAACAAACAAAAAAAACAGTAAAAGCAGCAATATTGAGAAATATAACAATTAAAAATAACTATTTTAATATATTTTAAAATGTAATTTAAAATGTATCTAATCAAAGCTGAATTTTCAGCATCATTACTCCAGTCTTCAGTGTCACATGGTCTAGGAGAATTAATTTTATATATAGTAACAAGGTAAAGTAATGTAATAATGTGGCAATGCTTCTGATGCTTTTGGGAAACGCAGCCCTATTTGAACAAGCACTTGTGAGCCATGCGTCAGCAGCGAACGCTGTCTGTGATTGATTGGTTCTGTCTTTCAGCATTTGCGTGTGTTCCGATGAGCAGGAGAAAT
>NW_015654847.1:760-871 GCF_001515625.1 Sinocyclocheilus rhinocerous
CGATACAACATCAGTATCGAAAGTATCGATACTTAAGGATCGATCCGCCCATCCCTAAATGTGGGGGGATTTCTCTCCACTGGATTCAACGCTGACACCCTAGCATGAAGA
>NW_015654848.1:0-518 GCF_001515625.1 Sinocyclocheilus rhinocerous
AGCAGCATCATATGACCCCTTTAAGGCTTGCGTTGTCCTGTTTGCCATTGGCTAAAAAAGGGGGGAAAAAATATATAATAAGTCCACAGTTTTATGATAAGCTATGAAATCCTTACAATCAAGTGATGATAAACGTACTCTTTGTAAATAAGTAACGTTAGTGAAATTAAAGAGAGATGCTTTAGCTTCATCCCTAATCCTGACAGTCTCGCTTTGTCTTGTCAAAGTGCTCACTCTACATATTGTGCTCATAACACAATTTACTTTATGATATAAACTACAATATAAAGTTAAAACTTAATAAGAATGAATTTAAACTTTGATTTCGTATAAATTCTCAGCTTTCACAGCTTACTAGCGATATGGCTAGCTATTAATAGTCTGACAACTAGCGATATCACTAGCTATTAATCATCTGACACTGGTGGCCAATTAAGCTGCCAACATAATGTTAAAAATGACCAAAAAAACACACAGAAACAACTGTTGAGTCTTACCTGTGAAAGATAATACCCCGA
>NW_015654849.1:0-799 GCF_001515625.1 Sinocyclocheilus rhinocerous
ATCCTTCAGAAATCATTCTAATATGCTGATGCGCTGCTCAAGAAATATTTCTGATTATTATCAATATTAAAAACTCTTTTTGCGCTTAATATTTTGTAAAAATCATGATATAGTTTGGATTAAGTTTAAAAAAATTTTTTAAAAATTTTAACGAAGACATTGATCAAAAGTGACAGTAAAGACCCAAGATTGAGCATCAATACTAATTGTTAAAATTAAGCAGCAAATCAGCATATTCATGTGACACTGAAGACTGTAATGATGTTGAAAATTCAGCTTTGATCACAGAAATAAATTACATTTTACCATATATTCACATAGAAAACAGTTATTTGAAATTGTAATAATATTTTACAATATTAGTGTTTTAAGCGTATGTTTGCTCAAATAAATGAGCGAACGAAACTTATTTCAAAAACAAAAAAATTTTCATTATTCTAAACTTTTGACTGGTAGTGTATTATTATAAGATATAAATTTTGCATCATTTTCTGAGAAATACACCTGTGCCTTATTTGGCCACTGTTTGAACATTAAACTTCAAAGTTGTTTCTAAAGTTATTATTTTTCAAATATTTTGAGCAATTTTGTTCTTCCGAAGTTCCAAAGTTAAATCAAGAATGTGGTTTATTAAAGTCTGCACACAGAAAATGCAGTAAAAAAAATACTGTGAAATAGTATAATAATTATATCGTAAAATGTAATTTATTCCTGTGATCAAAGCTGCATTTTCAGCAAAAGCTGTCAGAATTACAGTTCTCTTTGAGTTGTAAAGGAACATTTGCTAACTGCCTTGCCT
>NW_015654850.1:0-183 GCF_001515625.1 Sinocyclocheilus rhinocerous
GAACCTAGCAGATATCGGGAAAAAGAGAGGGGCTTTCTTCTCGATTCGCCGGTTTCGCTTTACGTATTAAGGCGCGCTCAGCGGCCTTCACGGAAAGTCCAGGTCTGAGCCCGAATAACCTAGGGGTCCTGGCCCGTCTCGGTTTGAGGATCAGAGACGAGCACAGAAGGCTAGTGTCGCGAC
>NW_015654850.1:444-638 GCF_001515625.1 Sinocyclocheilus rhinocerous
ACCTTACTGATGGTCCGGTCTAGAGGCTTCTCCGGACAGGGCTCCGGCGCGGGAACCATGGTGGGTAAGTACGATCCATTTCTTAATATATATATATATGTATATATATGCGTTTATGCGCTGGTGGTTGTGTATATAACCCTTCTGCGAGTTTTCTTTGCAGTGTTTCCCGGGACCTGTGTGTTTCTGTCCTT
>NW_015654851.1:0-376 GCF_001515625.1 Sinocyclocheilus rhinocerous
TAGAATTTTTATTATTATATTATATTATATTATATTATATTATATATAAGCCTAATAAATAATTTATCTCAAAAAGGGAATACATGAGCAATAACTGCTTCATTTTTTTATATTATATTTAGGGCTGTCATCGTTAACGCGTTAACGCATGCGATTAATTTTACAATCCTTAACGCGTTCAAATAATTTAATGCAATTAACGCAAAATTACTGAAGCACAATTTCTATTCTAACCCTTTAACCCAATTTTGCTATTCTGCTTGCGATTAGATCATTTTAAGCCACTAAACTCCGGGAAAGTTTTCAGTCCAATGATCCAGTAATGCCGAGTTCACACTGCACGATTTTAGCCCGATTTTTCACTCGCCGACAGGTT
>NW_015654851.1:459-568 GCF_001515625.1 Sinocyclocheilus rhinocerous
CGCTAATAAAGGAAACCAGTGTGTTTTGCTTTTAAACACGAGCTCTGTCATATTCTGTAATTGAGAAGAGCGCGAGCCCTCACACGTCGCGCTGTGTGAAGTACAGACT
>NW_015654852.1:0-503 GCF_001515625.1 Sinocyclocheilus rhinocerous
TAGCACGTGCCGAACCGTGTGTGGAGAACCGTACGGTTCGATTTTCTTCCACGAACTGTTCCACCCCTAAAGTATATATAGAATAAATGCTGTTCTTGTAAACTTTTTATTCATCAAAGAATCCTGAAAAAGTATCACAGGTTCCAAAAAATATTAAGCAACACAATGTCTTCAACACTATCAACATAATCATCAGCATATTAGAATGATTTCTGAAGGATCATGTGACACTGAAGACTGAAGTAATGGCTGATAAAAATTCAGCTTTGCATCGCAGGAATGAATTATATTTTAAAGTATATTAAAATAGAAAACCATTATTTTAAATTGCAATAATATTTCACAATTTTACTGTTGTTTTCTTTATTTTGGTCAGATAAATGCAGCCTTGATGACCATAAGAAACTTCTTTAAAAAACATTAAATATCTTACTGATCTCAAACTTGAGCAGTGTATTTATATATGTAGCGTCTGGACCAATCAGACACACCATTTTTCATTT
>NW_015654853.1:0-574 GCF_001515625.1 Sinocyclocheilus rhinocerous
TCATCTCGACTAGCAATCACATTGATTTAACGCTACATTGAATTTGCCTTGTCTCGGGTGTCTCGGAGTAGAGTGGATGTTTTCTGTTGAGATGCTGCAGCATGGATGACGTGCTGTTGTGGTATGCTAGCTCGATCTTGCAATGGACACACGCCACGGCGTTCTCTTTACTTTTCAATTTGAAATGATCCCAAACCTTGGACATTTATTGTCAGGTTCTTCTGTTTGTTTCTTCTCTTTGCTCATCGCCATTGTTATCGCTCCCTTCCATTTTGCAGCACGTTGTTTCTTCTGCTCATCGCCATTGTTATCGCTGCCTTCCATTTTGCAGCCCGTACTAACCCCGCGCCCTCAAATTAAAAAACCGCCAACTCCTTGCATCTCCTCCCGCTTTGTGGGTGACGTAAGTGCATTGTGTCACACAAAAAAAAATCATTGCGAAAAAAAACGTGATGTGAGCTTTAAAATGAATTAAAAGAGGCTTTGAGGCAGAGGAATTTGCCTCGATAATTTTTTGTAATCGAGTTACTCGAGTTACTCAAGGAATCGTTTCAGCCCTAAACTCAGATAAACT
>NW_015654854.1:0-580 GCF_001515625.1 Sinocyclocheilus rhinocerous
AAAAAAAATTGAAAAGGCTGACACTTTTTTTTTTTTTTACTTTTACTGGAGCTGAAGTAAAATTGCAATTATCTACTAACATTCACAACTAACATCTTAATTTCTTCATTTTCAAACGTTAAACCATCAAGCTTTTAAATCAAAACTTATTTATTTATTTATTTATTTATTTATGCAAACCATCAAGCTTTTAAATCAAAACTTATTTATTTATTTATTTATGCATGCATGCATGCAAATCTAAAATGGGTGTCACACGTTTTCAAATGCACATTATAAGTGATCCAAACTCACATTCAGAGATGGAGTTTGTGTGGAGCCTCACTGTGAACCAAGCCACTCTGAGCCACTGAAAACACAAAATGATGAGCTGCATGTGTGTAAATGAACACAGTGCTGCTATTTGCTCTGAAACACACAGCACATGTGTTTAGGAAATTAAATCAAAGCATATGCAATATAATAATGACACTAAGCCACAGCCCTAGTCATATCTTTAAGAAAAATATCAGGGTCCCAAAGCAATGTACATTCAGGGGCCCAAAAATCCTTGCCCTGAGCACACTTTTGCTGTTTCCCA
>NW_015654855.1:0-605 GCF_001515625.1 Sinocyclocheilus rhinocerous
ACAGCTTGTAACACTACAAAGAGAAAGGAAAACTTGAAATCGCATAACATGACTCCTTTAAATGTACTTACTTTTACTTACGTTTCACCCCCCGGCTCTTAATTCATCGTTTTTTTCATCAGTGAGCGTTTGCACCTTCTGTAATAGTTGCATATGAGTCCCTCAGTTGTCCTCAGTGTGAAAAGATGGATCTCAAAATCATACAGTCATTGTTGGAAAGGGTTCAAAATGAAAAAAACAAAAACAAAGAATCTGTGGGACCTGAAGGATTTTTCTGAAGAACAGTAGGAAGTTTAACTGTTCAGGACAAACAAGGGACTCATGAACAACTATCTATCACTAAAAAACACAGCTGTGGATCATTCAGGTAACAACAAGAATCAAGCATATGTAAACTTTTGAACGGGGTCATTTTTATAAATTATACTATTATTTTCTCTTGTGGACTATATGTATCTGTGAACTATATATACATACACCAAATTTTCTTCCATGACATGAAGTTCATTTTGGAACCTGACTACAATCATTCTAATAAAAACATTTTAGTCATCCATCACTGTAAAAATTCATTGGTTTAGGTTGGACAATTAAAGTTTTTTGGG
>NW_015654856.1:0-1127 GCF_001515625.1 Sinocyclocheilus rhinocerous
CATAATCAATCCACAGAATTCAAGTAAATAAAAAAAGGTGGTTAGATGAAATGTTTGTCTAATGTCTCCTGTTATGAGCCAATAAATATTTTAAAGGATTTTTGAGTGTCTACCTTTTTTCCTGTATTTGTATACTTCGGTCTTGGCACCTAAACTACCTGGGTAAATGCAGAGATTACATTGACTAGACTGTTAACTGATTTTAACATGTACTGGACTCGTCACCAGTCAGCCACAAATACAACAAAGAAAACCACATTCGTTAGATCTGTGCCAAAGCACTGCATTTGTCCCTCACACTTAAAGCATGTCACAGTGCTTTGGCACAAATCTAACAAATTTGGTTTTCTTTGTTGAATTGGCTGACTGGTGATTGTGTGTGTGTATATATGTATAGGGCTGCACAATTAATCAAATTTCTAATCCTGATTACAATTATGGAGGTCACAATTATGTAATCATTCAAAGGTGGTTACAAAAAAAAAAATCCACTTACATTTTTCTGTGTGCTTATGTTTTTTTTTTTCGTTTTACATGTTATCTTAAGGGTTTTCCCATTGATTTTCTAATCATGTTAGTTTTAGTATAACATTATAATACCATGTATATATTTTTTTTACATTTTTTTTTCTTAGATATATATATTTTTTTCAATTAAAGAAGAAACCAAACCAATGTATTATTTGGCCACTCCTTAGTAACCAAACAGAGTACCCTAGCAACAGTTTAGCAAGACCTATATCTTTGCATCAGAACATCGTATAGACATGGGAGTTGGTTCTTTTGACTCATGCTAGCAAATGGGTGGGTTAGGCTTAATGCTATAGAACAGTGGTTCCCAACCCTGGTCCTGGAGGCACCCCAACACTGCACGTTTTGCATGTCTCCTTAATCAAACACACCTGATTCAGGTCATCGGCTCATTAGTAGAGACTCCAAGACCTGAAACTGGTGTGTCAGAGAAAGGAGACATGCAAAATGTGCAGTGTTGGGGTGCCTCAAGGACCAGTGTTGGGAACCACTGCTATAGAAAAGCAAGAAAAGTTTTTTTTTCAGGAAGAGTGTTTTCAGCTTGTTTATTCTCATATAATATATGGCATGCAGTTGCTTCAGAAAGTGCTATAAAA
>NW_015654857.1:0-514 GCF_001515625.1 Sinocyclocheilus rhinocerous
ACTCACAGCTATCATGGACAAAATTTCGTGTAACACTCATTTTCTGGGAGTTCTTCCGAGCGATCAGCTGCCTGAAAGACCATTAAGGACCTTTCCGGCCATGTCTATCATTAACACGCACCCTTCGAACATGCCTGGTGAACACTGGATCGCCGCTTATTTAACTCGAGAGGGTTCCGGATGTTTTTTCGATAGCTTCGGCAACGCTCCTGACTACGAACGCTTTCCAGTCACCATCAAAAACTTTTTAATAGCCAACGCCCCCATAGTGTTATATTCTACCAAACGGGTTCAGGATTTTACATCGGATGCGTGCGGGCATCACTGTGTGTTTTTCCTATATCACCTAGCGAGGGGTCGAGACTATAACTACGTGATGAATTTGTACAGCGATGATTATATTAAAAATGATAAAATGGTGTCGCTCTTTGTCAAAAGACTTGGATCTATTGCTTGTAATGAAAAAAATTTATCGTGTATTCATTGCGTGCAATCGTGTAATACCGCTATGTAG
>NW_015654858.1:0-176 GCF_001515625.1 Sinocyclocheilus rhinocerous
ACCTCTGGTCTTCATACGTTCACAGAACATGTCCTTATGTTCAGAAGAATGGCACAGAAACTGCCTTTCCGTGCACCTAAATGATACTAAAAGGACTTGTTGTGAGCAACTAATCATTGCTATGCATAACTCCATATCATGTATGTAACCCACATGTGACTTATCAGGTCTTAATC
>NW_015654858.1:389-595 GCF_001515625.1 Sinocyclocheilus rhinocerous
AAAACGCGGACCATGTGACTGATAAGATAACATTTGATTTATGAATGGGGAGGAGAAACATTGCAACACCCTGAGCTACAATTGGTCAAAACACCATTTGGGGTGTGTTAAACAGCCCGGTTTAAATACTGAGGACACCATCAAACTTTGCTTTTTGTGTCTAGCTTTTTGTGTCTAGCTTTTAGCTTTTCGCTTCTAGTCATGCT
>NW_015654859.1:0-529 GCF_001515625.1 Sinocyclocheilus rhinocerous
TCTTGGAGAAAATGCCACTGATACAATCGTACTACAGTATAGACGTGAAATATCTGCTAGCTATAGTTAAGAAACACCTATTCTTCCACATATTTAAACCTAGTGATTGAGTGAAAGTGAAAGTCAAACCTCAGTATGTTCAGTTGACAGTGTGAACTCTTCAGTCCATCAGAGAGCAGCTTCACTCCTGAATCCTGCAGGTGATTGTTACTCAGGTCCAGCTCTGTCAGATGAGAGTTTGATGATTGTAGAGCAGAAGACACAGCTTCACAGCATGCTTCATCAAGACCACAGCCATCAAATCTGACAGAACAGAATTTTTTGCCAGATTATTTTCTGATGTTCAGTGATTCTGCAATAACTTATTATACCCTTCATAATCCGGACAGTGTGAAAATATTTCACATATTATTTTAACATTTAATTGTTTAGTGATGTAGAACAAAACATTTAATTAAACAGCAGTGAGTGAAATTACTCACAGGGCTTTTCTGCAGCATCTCACAGCTGGAATGAGTCTCTTGTAGTT
>NW_015654860.1:0-1033 GCF_001515625.1 Sinocyclocheilus rhinocerous
TTCTCCACTATGGACTTGGCAAGTGGATATAACCAAGTCCCAGTAACTGAGGGGGATCGGCCGAAGACCGCCTTTTGTACCTCATTTGGCCTATTTTAATTCAATCGTATGCCCTTTGGGCTCTGCAATGCCCCCAGTACTTTTCAGCGATTAATGCAACGCTTGTTTGGAGACCAGCAGTGCCAGTCGTTATTGTTATATCTTGACGACATTGTAGTGTTCTCGTCATCAGTGGCACAACATTTGATGCGTCTAGAGGTGGTTTTGCATCGTTTGGAGACAGAGGGGTTGAAGGCTGGGCTAGGGAAGTGTTCCTTCTTTCAGAAGGAGGTAAAATATCTGGGACATGTCATTTCGGCTGAGGGAGTGTCCACTGATCCTGGTAAAATCGAGGCAGTGACCCAGTGGCGCTGCCCAGAGACAGTTAGGGACTTGCGTTCATTCCTGGGTTTTGCAAGTTATTATCGTCGCTTTGTGGAGGGCTTTGCCCAGTTGGCAGCCCCTCTGCATCGGTTAGTGGCAGAGCTTGCAGGGTCTAAACCCAGGAAGCATACCGTCGAACGCTTCGGGATGGCATGGACTGCGCAATGCCAACAAAGTTTTGATGGTTTGAGAGATAAGCTTACGTCATCCCCGGTCCTGGCCTATGCTGATTTTTCTCTGCCGTTTATACTGGAGGTTGATGCCAGCCATAGAGGGCTGGGAGCAGTGCTCTCCCAAGAGCAAGGGGGGAAGGTGCGACCCATCGCTTATGCGAGTCGTAGTCTACGGCCCACGGAGCGCAATATGTCGAATTATAGCTCCATGAAGCTGGAGTTTTTAGCGCTCAAGTGGGCCATGACCGAGAAATTCAGGGAGTATTTGTTGGGACAGAAATGTGTAGTTTATACTGACAACAACCCCCTGAGTCACCTGAATTCGGCCAAGCTTGGTGCTACCGAGCAGCGTTGGGCCGCACAACTTGCCTCGTTTGATTTTGAGGTGAAGTATAGGTCTGGACGGAGTAATCGTAATGCTGATGCCCTTTCAAGAC
>NW_015654860.1:2513-2682 GCF_001515625.1 Sinocyclocheilus rhinocerous
TCGAGAGATAAGCTTACGTCATCCCCGGTCCTGGCCTATGCTGATTTTTCTCTGCCGTTTATGCTGGAGGTTGATGCCAGCCATAGAGGGCTGGGAGCAGTGCTCTCCCAAGAGCTAGGGGGGGAGGTGCGACCCATCGCTTATGCGAGTCGTAGTCTACGGCCCACGG
>NW_015654861.1:0-1045 GCF_001515625.1 Sinocyclocheilus rhinocerous
CCCATTCCTACTCTGGAAACCGAAAGAACTACAAATGTGGTGGCTCATTTGTACGCTTCGTAAGAAGTTCTATCGCGCGTCTCTGTGGGGAATTGTAGTTTATAAATACATTGGAGACAGCCCTGACTTGGTTGTTCTACAATAACGGTTAAATATCCCAGATGAACTGATATACTCACGGTTTTTTTACCGTGTAGTTTTTTTACTAAATGCAGTATAATGTATGTTTCAGCTGTAGGAGATAGTCGACATATATAGTAAAAATAAATTTGTATAACCCTAAACCTAACCCTACTGTGGAACCTGAAAGAACTTCAAATATGGACGCTGATTTGTACGTTTAGTACAAAGTTCAAAGGCGCGTCTCTACTGGGAATTGTAGTTTTTAAATACATTGGTATATTCCCTATAATTAGAAGATTGCAGTATAAAACTGCAGGAACTCTTAGGGGTTTTAGGGGCTGGGGAAGACATTGGTGTTATCAGATTTTAAAAGTATAATTGTTAAATGGGAGAACATTGCTTTTGGGCTACTTTTGATAGCGTCCCCAGTTGGTGCCCAATAGTGACTATGCTCACATGATAGCTGGGGTCCAGAGGTCTCTAGAACAGTTGGTCCCATGTCTGTAGACCTTCTTGTTGCTGGATTATAAACCTTCAAACATGGTCCGAGTTTGAGGTTCAAAGGTCAGTATTTAGCAAGCAGGAGTCATGTAGAATATTCATACTGACATATGTTACTCTCCAGGTCGAGACCTTTCCAATGATGTATTTGGTTTAGCTCTATGACAAAGTTTTAATTTTCTCATTTCATTTACACAAGCTGTTCCAGACCTGGTTTCAGAGAGCACTTTGAAGGCACAGTATATACAATAAGCCTTTTGTTTGTTTGTTTATGTCAAATGAAACAAGATTCCACATATAAATATGCTTAATTTATATCCCTTTCCTTTTTCCTCCAGCTATTACCTTGTCTCAACCATGAAATCACATTTTATTTTTAAACAACAATGCTATGGTGCTTTTAAAAAATTCAGATTGTGTC
>NW_015654862.1:0-233 GCF_001515625.1 Sinocyclocheilus rhinocerous
GGCTCTTTGTTTACTGTGGGTGTCACGGAGGAAGAACGCGACACAATGTCTGTGACTGACATGGCGGCTGTACCAGAGCACGCTCACAAAATGGCGGCAGCAGCGGAGCCTGATCGCAAAATGGCGGCCACACTAGAGGACAATCACAAGATGGCGGACACAACAGCATCCAGTCAAGTCACGGTTGATCATCATGAGTCAGGTCAAGTCACAGTTTATTATCATGAGTCTAG
>NW_015654862.1:362-543 GCF_001515625.1 Sinocyclocheilus rhinocerous
CAGTTGATCGTCATGAGTCAAATCGAGTCACAGTTTATTATCCTGAATCTGGTCAAGTCACAGCTGATAATCATGAGTCTGGTCAAGTCACAGCTGATATTCATGAGTCTAGTCAAGTCACCACTGATCGTCATGTGTCAAGTCTAGTCACAGTTGTTCTTCCTGAGTTCAGTCAAGCCAC
>NW_015654863.1:0-1500 GCF_001515625.1 Sinocyclocheilus rhinocerous
TATATATATATATATGCAGATTTTATGAGCTACTATTTAATAGAATATTATTATTAATAATAATAATAATTTCATAATCATTTGTCATACTTCAGGGCCATTTTAAATTTGTTGTAAACTTAGGGTTAGGGTTTGGTGACCAGCTCCAGGACCAAAGATGTACACTTCTCTTACATTCACATGCAGTTTAACCTAAAATCCTGATTTCCATGTAAAAAAAAAAAATTATAATTACAATTAGCTATTACTGTAAATCAGTGCAAAGACTGATAGCATGTAGTACACACCTGCTTTGGCCTGTGAGCTGCCTTCAATGGAATGTCACTGGATACATTACGTGTTTGGGTGACTTGAAGCTGTCATCTTGTCTATTATAGCAGCAGAACAGAGCATGATTGCTCCAAGGTATTGTCGGCACATTCTCTTGTTGGCAGGGTTAAGGGTAAAAATGTGTTGCTGTTAGATACTGTACAAGTGTTAATAAATGCCCCCTCACCCCCTGAGAAGATATGGACAGCTGTGAAGGGTCTGCTTCAAGCACACAAAAGCTCATATACTTTTGCCTGTTTCTGATTCTGCTGTTAAAGGAGGGGTTCAGCATGCCATAAACTCCAGCAGCATCACATCATGCTGCTCTCCAAATGCTTTTGTCATTTTTACACACAAGGACTTTATTCCTTCTCCAGTTTTTTTTTTTTTTTTTTGAGTTCTGGTCATTGAAAATTCGCTAACTTCAATGACTTGAATCAACAGACAAAAATCACAGACTAACAAAGTACTCCTAGATTAAAACCTTGCAAGCATATCAGAGTCAAAAGCAGTTTTATATTTAACAGGGTAGTGTTTTTTTTTTTTTAAGTTGGTGCAGAAAGACATGCAAGGTCTTGAGCTAATATACAGGGCGTCCCATTCTTTGTGCATCACCAGCTGTCGCTGTCTTTTGAAAACATTTTGAACCATATACCATGCTTTCAGTGAGCTTTCTTGGCGTAGTGCTAATGTTAACATGCTGAGGGATTACTTTATTTTCATTGTTTAAACATTGAAAAGGAATGAATACTGCAAGAGATGTCTATTACAGACTATTTTAGCTTGGCCTGATGTTAGACTTTTTTGCTGCCCATCTTGTGAGAAAACTATTTACGAGGTAGTGATTTTGTATGAATTCTTACAATTTGATTCGTATGAAATCACGATTTTTAGATAGAGTAAGCGTGACAATCCACCTCTAACCCTGTCTGTGGCAAAGTGTAAGCAGATCGTACAAAAATATATCAATGAAATACAAATTTATATGAATTATCCACCAATTTACCCAAACATAAAATAGTTACAAATTGCCATGAGACTGTATTGGTTTTATCAGCAGTTTCACTTAAAGGGATAGTCCTGCCAACAATGAATGTTCTGTGATCATTACTTTGGGGTTGGAAGACCATCACCTTTTTGGTTACACACATTCTTCAAAATATCTTCTTTTGTGTTCATCAGAAGAAAGAA
>NW_015654864.1:0-261 GCF_001515625.1 Sinocyclocheilus rhinocerous
TCAGGGTTGGCATCATCTGAGGTCCTCTGAGGGGTTTGCATCATCCCTTCTCAGGTGTTCGGTCATCTCAGGTCTTTGTTAGGGCTGGATCCAGACTGAAGCTTGTGTAATTCCTATTTACCACGGGATGTCAATCCTGTGGCAGAAACAGAGAAACAAATAGAGACATAATTAGCGTAGCTGCTGTTCCAACCAAGCAAAAATTATTTGTTCAACCCAAAACTAAAGAATAATAATGTGCATTTGATCAGATATAACTGC
>NW_015654864.1:466-573 GCF_001515625.1 Sinocyclocheilus rhinocerous
TCCTAGGTACTACCAAAAGTCCAGAGATTTGCGACCTTAGGGAGCGTGATGGACTGTAGCGCGGTAGAAGGCTAGTTAGGTACACAGGAGCTAAACCATTAAGGGCC
>NW_015654865.1:0-1001 GCF_001515625.1 Sinocyclocheilus rhinocerous
TGTTTGAATGAGTTAGAATTCGTCTGCCGCTTATAAGGGTGCGTTGAATCCAACAAAGGCAAGGTCTAATGTTCCATATCCAAATTTTGAGCAGTTTTTGAAACACCCGTATTCTGTACACACACAAAACAATTTCAGACACTCACTCTCACATTTAGATGCGGTGGTAACTTTACAGTGTGCAGGTACTTTACATTGTGTACATGTACTCATTTTTTCAAAGGCGATGCTGCGACATGGATCAGTTGGTTTCTGCAGTGGGGTGATCTTCAAAGAGAACATGGTTCTCACCACGGCCCAGTGCGCTAGGAAGTACATCGGCTTTCAGGTGGCGGTGGGTGAGTGCCATTATGTTTTCAGAACAATTTCATGAAACACGTTGAACAGTGGTTTCCTAACATGCTACAAAACCATTCCTTACACTCTACAGGTAAAAGGGTGACCTCATTCGAAGCAGGAGAGCAGACGCTTCAGGTAAAGCAGGTGCACATCCACCCGCTCTATGTTGAGGGCAAACCTGACCATGACATGGCTGTAGTAGAGCTGACGCAGAAGATCGTCTTCAAGAAGAGCGTGCTTCCAGCCTGTCTGCCTGAGAGAGACTTCGCTGACAGTGTGCTCATGGCGGGCGACTACATGGGTGTCGTCACCGGCTGGAAGGAAGTTTCCGGTGCAACGGATCTTGAAGGGAACCTCATGTTAAACCACCTGTCCTATGACAAACTGCTGGTTTGCTCGCAGCGCCACTCTGGTCAGGTTGGTGGACGTGTCAGTATTTTATGGGGTTCCCATGGTCACGAAAAACCATTTCACAAATTGTTTCCTCATTATCAAACTTGTTATCATGCACTCATGCAATTGTATATTATCCAAGCATCAAAACATAAAACTATCCATGGTCTTGGTGTAGAGGACTCTCAGAATAATAGTAAAACTTAGTAAACGTACAGGTGGATCGACCTAGGGTTTCTAGGGCTGCGCAATTAATCGAATTTCTAATC
>NW_015654865.1:1040-1331 GCF_001515625.1 Sinocyclocheilus rhinocerous
ATTACAATTATGGATGCCACAATTACGTAATCGTTCAAAGCGGCAATTAATCGTTCAAAGTCCACTTATGTTATTCTGCGTGCTTAAGATGCATTTTTTTTCTTTCTACATGTTATCTTAAGGGTTTTTCACATTATTTTAATTGTAGTTTTCGTATAACATTATAATACCACTCATATTTTTACTTTTTTATAATTTAAAGAAGAAACCAACCCGATGTATGTTTGACATTTGAGGCTTAATACAATAGAAAAGCACTAAAAGTTTTTCAGTTAGAGTGTTTTCAGCTTG
>NW_015654866.1:0-223 GCF_001515625.1 Sinocyclocheilus rhinocerous
TCTAGGTCATATTTGACATTGTGACATTGTCTGTGACATTATTTTCATGATATTTAAAGGAAAAGTTCACCCCAAAATTAAAATCTGGTGAAAATGTACTTCATCAACAGATTTGGAGAAATTTAGCATTGTATCACTTGCTCACCAATGGATCCTCTGCAGTGAATGGGTGCCGTCAGAATGAGAGTCCAAACAGCTGATAAAAACATCACAATAATCCACA
>NW_015654866.1:242-576 GCF_001515625.1 Sinocyclocheilus rhinocerous
AACATCACAATAATCCACAAGTAATCCACACCACTCCAGTCCATCAATTAATATCTTGCAAAGTGAAAAGCTGTGTGTTTGCAGGAAACAATTCCATCATTCAACTTCAAACCATTGCTTCCAGCTAAATTACGAGTCCATAATATTGATTGGGATGGACTTTTTTTTCGCTGGAGGAAGCGTTATTCTGGATAATGGACTTTTTGTGAGAAGCCATGTTCTAAAGTGACTTGATGGATTTATTTCTTAGTTACAAACATGTCTGACAGATCTGAGTTTGCAGCTCCACTTTCTCGCCACAAGAAAAGCCCTGTTTACTTTACATGAACATTTC
>NW_015654867.1:0-530 GCF_001515625.1 Sinocyclocheilus rhinocerous
ATAATGTTATTTTTAGCAGCATCATATGACCCCTTTAACATTTAACCAAGGCTCGTGATTGGCTGTTCGCCAGTGATGTCAAACATTCATAAAAGCCTGAGTTGACAAAGAAAGTTGATGATCAACATCACGGTACCAACAAAGTTGGATTGGAGTGGTTTGGTTTTGTCAACTCGAAACTAATCCTGTAACTCTGAATTTGTTCATCTACCATCATGGTACAGGCCCCTGCTCTGAGAGAAAACGTAAATAAACATTTCCTAGTTTTATTTGAGAAAAACCATTGTCAAATACACTTTGAAACTCAAAGGTCCACTACAACCCATCAAAATAAAAGTTCGATTTAAATGATTGAAATTATGACAGAAATATATTAGCATTGTACAATGTACTTCAAAGTTACAATAACAACATTAATAATATTCTTTGTAATAAAATAATTTATTTAAACATTGTTTAAGGAATATCATATTTGTCCACATTTGTTTAAACATTGTTTTCAAGGAATATCATGTTTGTCCATGTTTTAA
>NW_015654868.1:0-582 GCF_001515625.1 Sinocyclocheilus rhinocerous
GCTCAGTCAGTGGGACACCCAGATTCATTCATTTATTTTATGTTTGTGCATTGTGTGCATCAAATAACTCAGTAGCAGGATTTGTTTATTTATTTTTTTATTTTCTTATGCTGAATAAATGTGGCCTTTGACCTCAGGAAGCAGGACTGTGTAGGGTTGGTTGATTTCTTCTCCGAGCGGATGCTCCTGTGTGTTTGTCTGCTTACCTCCTGCCTGCCTCCATACTGTCTCTGCTTTCTCATCCTGTCGTCTGCAGTGAGACCAGGATGTAGACTTTCCAGAGAGCTGTGCAAGTGGAAGACACAGATCGAAAACTGCATTCATTATAACACATCCAGGAAGATACAGCAGCCATATTCCTCACTGAAGCTAAACAAGGGGTTTTGGGAAGGAGAAAGGAACAGATCAGTGTGATAGTCCAGTGAGTCCTAACAGGTCTGCTGTGATTTGTTGACATGTAGAGTATTTCAGTAGTTTACTCATTTAATTGAGTTGTTTTGTGGCGTTCACTGAGAAGTATCAAAGGACTTCACAGTGTGGCAAATGTTACATATGTTTCTATAGTTCTATAATAATAATAAT
>NW_015654869.1:0-733 GCF_001515625.1 Sinocyclocheilus rhinocerous
TTCAAAAAAGTAACGTCACAAGCATTATTCATAACACTTCATATACAATGTTAAATGTAAATGATAAACTAGAGAGTAGGGGAAATGCAGAAAAGAAGAACATTTCATAGAAAATACAATTTTTGATAAATAAACAGGAATTATAATAGGTGTCTTTGTTTATGGCTGTAGACTAGTTACGTTTTTGTGCAAGTGTTTGCCTTCAGTATGTGTGTGTGTGTGTGTGTGTTTTCACTAATTTGGATGGATTAAGTGCAGAGGACAAATTCGTGTGTGTTTTAATTTGGATGGATTAAGTGCAGAGGACAAATTCTGATTATGGGTTACCAATACTTGGACTTCACATCACTGAAATTAATGCACTAATTCTAGAAAGCAAATATTGATTACATGTCATACCTTTTGTGTGTGTGTGTATTTTAATAATTTCGCAAATAAAAGTGTAAGATGTCACACAGCATTGTCACATGCTTGTCCATAATCGCCAGTGCTCTGGAGTAACTGAAGTGCATTATAAAGTGATGTTACCTGCTGGACAACCACAGAATTACAACCAAAATCTCGGTTTTATATTAATTTTTCATTTCATTTGTTTGCTTTTTTTATTTGATACAGTATTCCGTCATGTCGAACTATCCTCAAATACATAGTATATATATAATTTAAATGAAATGAAAACAGTAAATAGAAATTGACAACGGTTGGTACAATGGGAAAAATGCGATAGGCTAGA
>NW_015654870.1:0-713 GCF_001515625.1 Sinocyclocheilus rhinocerous
CGGGAGGAGTGAGAGGTCCGTGGGGACTGGCCCGGCGGAAAGGCTGTCAGTGTAACCCTCAGATCGCCCAGAGCACTAACCGATGGTTGTCTGCTCTTTTAGTTGAAGTGCCCAGGGGAATCGCTGCAGACAGTGACAACGCTGTTCGTACCGTGACGCCAACCAGAACAGCTTCCAGACAGATGATGAATGGCTTTGTGGAGATCAACATGTTCATCCACTCGGCTCCGAAGCAAAAATCTGAAGAGTGGATGCACCTGTCGCTTATTTATACCCGTATGCACGGGGAGTGGCTCAGGTATGCAAAATCCACTAGCCAAATTTCATTGCCGTTTTCTCTTAAAGTCAGAGATGATTGGGGCTCCCAAGTGAATCCCCATAATGTCGATCACAACATAACTCGTAGTGACCGACAGATAGGGAACTGCTTACTAAACTCTAAGCAAAACAATCTGATATAAATGGTATAACTAGACAACTGTACAACCATAAATATAATTTAAGAACAGCTAATCAATTTGACTGAAACAAGTTATAATAAAATGTTTATGTTGCTCCGAAGTATGTGTGTATGTATATATATATATATTAGTGCTGTCAAACGATTAATCGCATCCAAAATAAAAGTTTGTGTTTACATAATATGTGAGTATTCTGTGTATATTTATTATGAATATATAAATACACACACATACAGTATATATTTTGATTGA
>NW_015654871.1:0-533 GCF_001515625.1 Sinocyclocheilus rhinocerous
TTTAACTTTATTGGTGAGGCAGTATTTACTGGGTAAACTCCAGACCTCTTTCCATTCAATCGGATTATACATCGAGTTCCAAAAAGGTTTGCATTTAGGCAATACTGTAGTTCTACATAATTTTTTTATATAAAAGTTATTAAAAATTTGTATCTATAATTTTCACACCATTAATACTTAACTGATCAATATATAAGGGAATAGGCTCAGAAGATATATTGCCTGATAAAAGTTGAATAAGGCCACTAGGAATGGCATCAAATACTACTGCAAACTCCTTAGCAGTTACAGGGATCTTATAATGATTCAGGAATTCACAGTAATTAAAGAGCTGTCCATTATTCTTAAATAACTGCCTCGCCAAAATTATACCATTGTTGTACCAATTTCTGTAAAATAAAGATTTATTTTTAAACTTAATATATTTGTTGTTCCAAATCACAGAGTTGTGTGGAGAAAAGTTATGCTTAAAAATGAGCATTCATAATAAAAAAAACCTGTTTATGAAAAGAAGAAAGCTTTATCGGAACCTT
>NW_015654872.1:0-526 GCF_001515625.1 Sinocyclocheilus rhinocerous
AAGCGCTATATAAATAAAGGTGACTTGACTTGACTTGACTATAGTCTGGAACAAATCAATAGTTTTCTGGATGAAACGTATGGTAGACAAACTGACATAAATGACTTCTTCTCTAATGTAGACAAATTTGTTTAATCTGTTATGTTTTATTAGAGGACTGTTGGAGTTGAGGAACTTAGTGAGAAGAAGCGTTTTCGGCTGAAAAAGCATCTTATTACTATAAGAAAAGGTAAAGCAATGAATAGGAGAAAGAGCAAATCAAAAGTCTAAAATAATCATGTATTATACTACACGGTGTCTTTTCTTAGTTTTCCTAAGAGCAAATAATGTAAAATAATCATGTATTACACTACACTGTGTCTTTTCTTCGCCTTCCTATCATGATTTACTCCTTATTTCCAATCTTAATTTTGTTTATGGAGGTTTTGAGAATTGGCTCTTTAAACATTAATGGTGGGAGGGATAGTGTAAAGCATGCTGCAGTCTATGAAACAATTGAACAAAAAAAGCTTGATATTGTCTTTCT
>NW_015654873.1:0-581 GCF_001515625.1 Sinocyclocheilus rhinocerous
ATAATGTTCTTTTTAGCAACATCATATGACCCCTTTAAAAGAAATGATTACTCCAAAATGAAAATTTACTGACACAGGTCATCCAAAATGTAAATTAATTTGTTTCTTACTCGGAAGAGATTTGGAGAAATTTTGCATTACATAACTTGCTCGCCAATGGATCCTCTGCAGTGAATGGGTGCCGTCAGAATGAGAGACCAAACAACTGATAAAAACATCACAATAATCCACAAGTAATCCCACATGACTCCAGTCCATCAATTAACGACGTGTGAAGCAAAAATCTGTGCGTTTGTAATAAACAAATCCATCAAGATGTTTTCAACTTTAAAGTGTGGCTTTCGACTAAAATATTAGTCCTGTATACATAATATTGCTTTCGCCAGTAAAAAAACTAAAACAAGTCATCACGTCTAAATCAGGAGAGAAATATGCACAAATTAAGCACCGTTTACAAGTGAAAACAGTCCAAAACAGCTCTAAAAAAATATGTTGCTAGATTTTGATGTGAGAGGACAACATGCGATGGACTTTTTTTTACTGTAGGAAGGAAGCATTATTATATATTATGAACTCATATT
>NW_015654874.1:0-299 GCF_001515625.1 Sinocyclocheilus rhinocerous
CAAAATTACTGAAGCACAATTTCTATTTTAACCCTTTAACCAAATTTTGCTTTAATTGTGTTAAATTATTTTAAAGCGTTAAGGATTGTAAAATTAATCGCATGCGTTAACGCGTTTTATATATACAGTATATATATGTATGTGTGTGTGTGTGTGTGTGTGTGACCCTGGAGCACAAAAGCAGTCTTAAGTCGCTGGGGTATATTTGTAGCAATGTCCAAAAATACATTGTATGGCTCAAAATTTTTGTCAAAAATCATTAGGATATTAAGTAAAGATCATGTTCTATGAAGATAGAT
>NW_015654874.1:489-585 GCF_001515625.1 Sinocyclocheilus rhinocerous
TCAGATTCCAGATTTTCAAATAGTTGTATCTCGGCCAAATATTGTCCTATCCTTATTTATTCAACTTTCAGATGATGTATAAATCTCAATTTCGAG
>NW_015654875.1:0-421 GCF_001515625.1 Sinocyclocheilus rhinocerous
TCTACATTTTTCTGGATATTTAATGAGTTTAATCTCGCATTATAGACTAATGACTTTATTCTGGAGATGTTTTTTTTTTAATTGGTTGGACCTATAATCCTCTTCCTTACTCTTTCAATTGGCACGAATCCAAATGTTTCCATATTCACAATTTGGCTATTTGAATTTGAATGCAACAGACTATTATTTATTAGGCCTATGTAAACCAGGCTTTGTACTTAACCCGCTTTCCAAAAAAAAAATATATATATATATATCATGGTATTCTTCACATGAAAAATCGTCCTCTTCACATAAGCAAATAGGCTATGTGCTTGGCCCGAGTTTAGGCTGGGCCCGGATTGTACTACGGGCTGTTTTAATTAACCAGTGTATCTAGATTCTATAGTGTATCTATATGTTTGGTTGACTGTATTTTATT
>NW_015654875.1:605-781 GCF_001515625.1 Sinocyclocheilus rhinocerous
TAAGACAAGTTAGACAAGTTAAAGTTCAATAAAACAACTTTATTATATTTCTACGGGCAGAGGAGAATAGCCAAACCAAAAAAACCAAAAAGAAAACGCAATGTAACATTCATGAAACCGTACTCAATGGAATGAGCAAATGTGAGTGGGGCTAGTGCCATCAAGTGGTCGTGATT
>NW_015654875.1:1828-2151 GCF_001515625.1 Sinocyclocheilus rhinocerous
AAATTTAAATACAGAAATACAATGCCATTTTGAATATTGCGTTGCCATTTTGAATATTGCATTGCCATTTTGCATATTGCATTTTAAATTGAATTTCGCTACCTATATGCTTCCATAGATGCTTCGTCCTACGGAGCGTCTTTCACGGGCTTTTGGCTGCTATATTTGTTATTAACCACCAGATGGCGCTGTTTTCGACACACTCGAAGCTTTGAATCTTTTCCTGAAAGAGAGGAAAGCCAGTGCTTCACAAGGCTTCATTTGCCCATCCATCACTAGTCTTTACACCTTTTGCTTATATATTGCTTACTTTACACCTAGTT
>NW_015654876.1:0-259 GCF_001515625.1 Sinocyclocheilus rhinocerous
ATCTGAGGGTGCAAAAAAATCGAAATATTGAGAAAATCACCTTTTTAAGTTGTCCAAATGAAGTTCTTAGCAATGCATATTAGCAATAAAAAAATTAAGTTTTGATATATTTACGCTAGTAAATTTACAAAATATCTTCATGGAACATGATCTTTACTTAATATTCTAATGATTTTTGGTATGAAAGAAAAATCAATGATTTTGACCCATACAATGTATTGTTGGCAATTGCTAAATTGTTAACTGATGGACTGGAGTG
>NW_015654876.1:284-649 GCF_001515625.1 Sinocyclocheilus rhinocerous
GTTAACTGATGGACTGGAGTGGTGTGGATTACTTGTGGATTATTGTGATGTTTTTATCAGCTGTTTGGACTCTCATTCTGACGGCACCCATTCACTGCAGAGCATCCATTGCTGAGACACTGATGGAATGACACATTTCTCCAAATCTGATGAAGAAACAAATTCATCCTAATCTTGGATGTGCATTTTCATTAAATTTTCATTTTTGGGTGAACTCTTTCTTGAAGGAATTAATCTATTTTCCTATATACAAATCCATTATTAAACTTCATATTATACAGATAACGTTTTGTTTCTGTGGTTAAATAAGTATTATTCAAATTTAATCTGGAAAAAAATAGTTGTAAGTGTTTATTCTTTTCTAC
>NW_015654877.1:0-790 GCF_001515625.1 Sinocyclocheilus rhinocerous
TTGAAAAAAATTAAATCGCGATACATATTGATATTGAATTATTGTTCAGCCCTATTTATACAAAGTTTGGTTAACGAAAACCCTTAAACCTAAAAATGTATTTGTGAATGAAAAAAAAACACTCAATTGATTTTGCCTATACATGTCATTTTATTTTATTTATTTTTTTAACAAAAATAAAATGTCCCCTACAGTGTAATGTAATGACAATAAAAGCCTAATTTCACAAAACTTTCCACCCCTGGTTATCGGGATGATATCATCACTGTCAAAAATGCTATTCATTATTACCATACAATGAACTTTTCATATCAGCAGACAATATCCCATACAAAATATCCTCACAAAAGCACTGCATCACCAAGATTTTTGGTGGCATAAACATAAGAAGCTATATTTTCATCAGTGCTCTATCAGCTTTTACGTACTTAAATCTTCTTATTTTTTATATTTACTCCAGGATGTTATTTACCTTAATAAAGGCCAATATTTTTTAACCTTATTAAATGTATGCATCATCTGGCTGTTACCAATCAAATTAAATTTACAGTGCAAAATTACAACTGCAATACATTTTAATAAGCCTATACAAAAAAGATATGCTGAGGAAAAAAATCATACTTTTAAATACACTAAACTGGCAGTAGATGATGGGAATTCCCTTATTTAACTGATTGGTTGGTTCAAAACGCTGTACTTAAACAATGCACTGGAGAAAGTGAAATACTTCTGCTGTCATCTTTCATTGGAACTATTTTCATTGGTGAAACAGAACAAAACAGTCAATATT
>NW_015654878.1:0-1911 GCF_001515625.1 Sinocyclocheilus rhinocerous
AAAGAAGAGAAACGGACATCTTTAACCCATGCAGAACTGATCACCCCTGAATCCAGTTTGGACTGATGGGTGTGAATTCTCACACATTCAGGGGGAATTTACATGACTCCATTTTCAACTAAAAATGGTAACATTTTTATGCATTTTGACCCTTCCTTCAACAGTGTTTTTGGGGCCTGAAATTGCAAACTTTTGAAGACCGGTTTCAAAGTGCATCATTGTATAGGGCAATCACTAATAATATGATTTAATTGCTTATCACTTTTGACCAATAGGTGGTGCTGTGTCCAAATTGTGATCAGTATAGGGTGACAATGACACACACACACAGTTTGGTGTAAACATGCCAAAGCCATGCAGAGATACAGCCTTATAATCATTTTGGCATTATGCAATCAATTTGATCAAATTTGGTGAAAATCAGACGTACAGCCTAGGAGTGTGAAAAGGCAAGTTTGACCAACTATGGCATAATCGTTATCTTTGTTCTTGGCAGGACTATCAAGACCAATGTCATGACAATAGGCAAATGTTATTAGCAGGTTTAAAAATGTAATGATATTTTTTGACCACAAGGTGGCACTCTCACCTAACATCGTGAGTACTTTCAGGGCACGGTGCTGATGACAAATACAGACTTTCAGAACAACACGCTCATAATACATAGCATTTTACAACAATATTCTACATGGTCGATGGCCAAAATGGCCGACATTTGGAAAATTTGGTATTGTTCGACTCAATATGTCGCACCAAATCGTAAGAGACCAGATTTGTGATTTTTGGACAAACTATTCAGAAGTTATGAGCACAGTTATGATTTGTGATTTTTGGACAAACTATTCTTAAGTTATAAGCGAGCACAGTTTTCATATCTCCTGACCATGTTGTGACACTGTCACACAAAGACACATGTTGTATCCGCTCAATATATATTAAGATGGTTTTATATTTACAGTATATATTTGAGTTTTAATGCTTAATCATTTTAATGTGTATGTCTTTAAATGTTCATGGGTCTGCGTGTCATGTGATCAATCACATGACAGGAATAAGGACGTAGACCTGTATAAAGAAATCAGCATGTCAAACAATCAGGGCCATTGACCAAACCACTGCACTCACTGGATTGTGGAGTTATTTTATGACTCACCATTCCAGCATTTCACACATCTTGGATTATCACTTTCTTTGGACTGTATATACACCGGTGGACACTTTTACATTAGAACTTACAGCACGCTGGATTGCTTAAGGACTGTTTTAACGGTATGGAATTGAAAGACTCTGTGCTTTTAACAGCCTAGGATTTCTAGTTTTATTGTGTTGTTTTAAGTTCCTTGTGAATTGAGGCTTTCTGAACCATTTGAGGATTTCATCAAATTGTGCCGAAAAAAGGTTCATTACTCGAAGCTTTTAACACAGTGCGCATTAGCGACATCTGATGCTCATACTTGTTTTCTTCACCATATCTAACAAATCAAAGCGGAGCAGAGGATATACGGTTTGCAAAATCACATGACCATACAGAGCTTTGGAAAGCCGTGACACTCAAGAGTGGAATCAATCTGTGATCAGTACAGTTCCAACTAATCTGATATAATCTCATCTAAATTAATGTGTGTCAATGAGACCAGAGCCCGTGTCATGTGTAGCCTGGTCAACGGATTCACAAATTGATCAATAATATAAAATACGCAAGCAGTGATCATAGTTAATAATTGACGTAGGTAGCTGGAAAAAATATTTTGGGTGAGCTGTTTAACCTTTATCTTCTGATTGGGGTCTCTGAGATCCCAGCTATAAAATATGATTAACTTTCTGTTCGAAGCTTCAAACGTCATCAATCATGTGATGTTCTCATTTCGATACAAGCATCGGCACAGTGTGTGATACAATAGTGCAGTAGTC
>NW_015654879.1:0-914 GCF_001515625.1 Sinocyclocheilus rhinocerous
TAGTATACACTACAGTTCAAACATTTGAGGTCAGTAAGAATTTTTTATCATTTATTTAATGCTTATATTCAGCAAGTATGCATTAAATTTGACAAAAGTAATAGTAATATTTCTATTTCAGAATAATAATTTTTGTTCTTTTGAAATTTCTATTCATCAAAGAATCCTGAACATATGTATCACAGTTTCCACAAAAATATTAAGCAGCACAAATTTGTTTTCAACAATGATAAAAAAAGCACAAAATCAGCATATTAAATTATTTCAGAGGGATCATGTGACACTGAAGACTGGAGTAATGAGTAATTGCCATCACAGCAATAAATTACTTTTTGAAATATGGAGTAATGATTGCCATCACAGCAATAAATTACTTTTTGAAATATATTCAAATAGAATACAGTTATTTCAAATTGTAATAATATTTCACAATTTGTTGCTGTCTTTTCCTTTTGATCATAATAGAAAACATAAAAAAATTATTGACCCCAAGCTTTTGAACAGCAGTATACTGTACATTTGCATAAGTGTCAGTATTAAAAAAGATTCAAATCATGTGAACCTCAATGATAGTTGTGCTATAACTCAAATACTCAATAGTATTTTCTATTTGAATGTCACTTTCAACAATGAACAGTTAAAAAAAATTACCATGGGCTTTTGCTACGTTACATGGATGATACATCAGAACATGAAAAAACATTCTTTTGCAACTATTTTCAGTCATTTTCTTGCACATTGCACATTTCTCATTGGATTTGATGTGGTATTCATTAAAAAGTCTAAAATACAAAGCTCTTTAAAGTTGAACTTGTCAGTGTGTTCATTAAAAAAAAAAAATATGTGCAGAGTCACAGTTCCTTAGTGTTTTATTCACCTATAGGTAGAAGCTAAATTGATATGTGTTTAATGGT
>NW_015654880.1:0-616 GCF_001515625.1 Sinocyclocheilus rhinocerous
TTGTGAATCTAAAGGAACAAAAATAACATGTTATATAAAACACAGACTATCATTAAGACATGAATCCACAACTGAATGAAAGAAATAAATGTCAGGATTGTAGGGATTCCTATCTATAACAGACACTGATATGCCATGGACTCAACTCATCACGAATTCTAAACTAATCCAATCAGGAGACAACAAAGCTTTCTTTGTATCAAGGTCTAAAAAAATTCTTTCACAACCTATAGATACCTCGTGATGTCTTGTGATCGCACAATGTATGGAACTATTATATCCAACAGGAAAAGGACGAGTAATTTAATCACACCCTCAGGCTTGCAAAACAACGGACCTAAAGAACAGTGATAATGTGATTCAATCAAGCACAGCAAACCACCTCGTGACGTGTATGGACCTCAGGAAATTCTTCCCCTCTTCCTTTCTCTATTAAGAGAGGAAACACAGACATTGCATGGACCAAGTTTAAAAGACAACATTTAAAATCATTTAAAGTATCGGAGCAATATACTCCCAAATAATAGGCTTTCTGTTTGATGTGTTTATTGTAACCTATGAAGTTTAATCGATGTTTTATAACCCCTTTTAGTAGATAAAGTGATTAAAGGTACTC
>NW_015654880.1:738-850 GCF_001515625.1 Sinocyclocheilus rhinocerous
ATCATTTTCCGGTGATGATATTTTTATAAGAAGTTCTTAAAAACTTGCAGAAATACTCCCCATTGGGAGCATGTGACTTGTGCACGAAAAGGAACCACACAGGGCGTGGCTA
>NW_015654881.1:0-461 GCF_001515625.1 Sinocyclocheilus rhinocerous
CAAAAAATGTTTCTGAAGACAATCACCTATTGCACCTTTAACAAGAGGATTCTCCCCAAGCCGTCAAACTGACCTTATCAGAGCGAGAACGCCATTCCAGAGAGGAAGCTAAATGTTCAGTTTTGGATTAAAGATTACAACGTCAGACAATTTTTTTCCCCAGTGTATTGACTTCCACGGTTTAATTGTTCACCACAAGACTAGTAATGTGCACTAAAAAAGTAAGTAGGGTCATTTTTGATTTCATGACGATTGACGAATCATTTTCAATACCATTGGCAAAACTAACACATACTATATACTGCCATATAGATCTAAATTTTTTTTTTCCCAAGGCATCATTTCAAGCTTTAAGTGGTTTAATCCAAGTCTTCTAAAAAGAGACATTCACTTTATATGATGAACAGATTTTAATGTAGGCTTTTATGTACATGCATATAAACATTGATCAATTACCATTA
>NW_015654882.1:0-517 GCF_001515625.1 Sinocyclocheilus rhinocerous
GTTTGCTCTCCATGGAACATAAATTATTTTATTTTGTTTTTCATGTTTGCATTTATGAGGAAAAACCTTTGTTACGAACGTGACGTCTCTCCGTAACGGACGTGACAGATCTGAAATTGACGCTTGCCTGACTCTGGAAAATCAGATCAAATGCTTGAGATCTGAGATCTGTTTGTGGGTCTCTGTTGGGTATTTAAACCAATAAACATTGTCCTCTGAGACATCTGTATGGTAAGTTAATTTATATGAATAACATTTAAACTGAAATCACCTTGTTATAGATTAGCTTGTGTTCGTGCGAATGCGGTGTTAAAATGTAACCAGTGCAGACCTGTTCAAAACTGAATTCGGACATGATTATTTGCTAATGTGGTGTTTACTTTAGACCCCGGATGACATAAAATTGCTAATATACATCATCAGCTATAATAAATGTTCATCAAGTTCCGGAGGTCGCAGAACAAGCTTAGGTGAATTGAAGCATTGTCTGCTTGTTAGTGTGTAAGCCTGTGTCTGT
>NW_015654883.1:0-810 GCF_001515625.1 Sinocyclocheilus rhinocerous
GCCTCTTACATGTATGCTTCTCGTAAACAATTAGCGGATCTGCATAAAAACATCCTTTTAATTAACAGAGTAGAATAATCATGTCTGATAGTAAGACATGCAAACACAAAACCAAACTGGATGCAAGAACAACTGTTACTTCTTACCCAACTGTTTAATGAAAACAAGGTTAGAAACAAATGACAATTTGGAGTTGGGCTAACATCCAAAACCAAAGGCGATACTTTTTTAAAAGCTCATTATCATCAAATGTTTCTAAAAATGTTTATGTTCCGAGGCAGATTGCTGGCAACAGCCATTTTAGGATAGTCTGTGGCTTGGTCTTAGTGACTGCCCTCTTGAGTCCTCTTCACTACTCCTAACCTTTCACAGATTTAGGAGCTAGTTTTAGTGCTAAAACACTTCATGAAATACTCTTAGGGCAAACATTTAGGAGTCCTAAATTTATGACTGGCACGCCCATTATTTTTAAGGTTTTCTCCTAAATCTGCAAGTTATGAGCTACTTTTAGCCTTATGATGTTTTGTGAATACGGGCCCAGATGTGCTAAAACATTAGTCACATTTAAATCTAGACTCAAAACTCATCTGTTTAGCTGTGCATTTATTGAATGAGCACTGTGCGATGTCCGAACTGATTGTACTGTATTTTATGTATTTCACTGTATTTTATGTATAATCATTTTCTATGTTTAACTGTCTTCAATCAATTTTTAAATCATTTTCAGAGTTTTTAAATTCCTTGTTTTATTTTTGTGATGATTTTTTATGATTATTTTACTTTCTTGTATGTAAAGCACTTTGAATTACC
>NW_015654884.1:0-505 GCF_001515625.1 Sinocyclocheilus rhinocerous
TGCAGGTGATTCTGTCGCGGGCTGTGTTGAGACAGCATAGACTGCGAGGTGAGTGACATCTGTTAGTTCTGCTCGGCAGACACTGTCTCTGGGCAATGGCAGAATAGAGGTGATGGCAATGGTTTCATGGAGTCTTGTGAATGTTACGGTGTCATCGTATTCATCTGACATTAGTTGGGCTGGTATGGGGCCTATGACAGGTACCGTTAGCTTGAAGTCGTGGAATACCTGGTTGATGAGCCATCCCAGGTGACTGGCTTTGGGAATGTTGATGTCTTTGGCCGTACAGTTGTTGAAGAACACATACACAGCACGGGATGACACTTCAATGAGAGGTGTGGCTTCCAAGGTCAGTCCTAGTCTTAGGCAGGTCCTGGAAGGTTGGAAGAAGCCTAGCTTACTGTCGAGAGAGTGGCCAGGTCACATGTTGAGGCGGACGCTGACACTCTTGCATTTGGCAAGGTCGCATGTTGAGGCGGACGCTGACACTTTTGCTGTAGGCAGG
>NW_015654885.1:0-2034 GCF_001515625.1 Sinocyclocheilus rhinocerous
TGAAGTGACCCTGTGCGGAGAAAATGTTGAAATGGCTGCCAACTCACTCAGCTGAGGTCTTTTTAAAGTTTCCTCTTAATTTAATATTTTAACGGAGTCTCTAGCAATGAGAAGGTATAAAATATGATCACCTGTACGCTTGCTTGGCACAGATTATTACAAGACAAGGTGAGAAAGGCAGTCTTTAGTGTTTAAATTATACTTTTCAGTATTACTGGCTGAACCATAGAAAGGTCACCCTCAACATTCATATTAATTATTCATCCTAATTATGGCTGAATGGACTCGGGCCTAATTTCACCGTATCTTGCACTGTTAGGTGAAATGTAGGAAAGTCTTTCGAAATGGTCTAAATGGGTTTAAAAAGGCGAGTAAATCCGGCGAAGAGAAGCAATAAAGGAGGAGAAGGTGACGCAAACTATTGAAATAAATCTGTTCAAGCAGCATTTTTCTCACATAATCAAATTTACGGAAATGAACATAATTTCAGGTTCGTGGATTATGTTTTCTGGCAGCATAAATCTTATTGGACTTTTTGAAGGAGCAAATGTATGAAAAAGTAATTTAGCCTGCCGTGATGTGGTAAAGGTGAAGAATTATTATTTAATATTTCCAGTAAGATGACAAAGACAGTCTGGTTATTACTGTAGAGATAATTAATTCAACTACAAGATGTAGATCAGAAGTTTTTTACTTTTCCACATATATTAAGATTTGCTCCACTTGATGAGTAATTTAATTATGTCATTATTAGCATATTGCATTTCAATAGACTTTTTTGTCATTTGACAGCTGTTATTGATCTTTCAAATTCTTCTAAATAAATAACAGCATATTTAATATTTTAATATATTTAATACTATTTAAATATAATAAATATATTATAAACATATGTAAAATATTTATATAAATAAATATTGTGAGTACAGTGTGTGTTTGTATGTGTGTGTGTGTATAAAGCCACATTTTTAATATATTAAAATGTGTATAAATATATATATATATATATATAGAAAATAAATAAATAAATTAGATGTAGAAACAATTTTCTCTCAGAAATTCACATATAATTAAGAAACAAGTCACACATTCAATGAAATTTTGACATAGAAAAACTGAATCAGTATTTGCTTGTAAAATGCATTCCAATAATCCTTGTTTGTTTTTTTTTTTTTTTTTTTTTTTACAGTGCTCTTGGGGAAGTTTTTGTTTTTATTCTATTTTCCCTTTATTTTTACAGTGCTCTTGGGGAAGTTTATGTTTTCATCATATATTCACTGTATTTCTATACGTATCTCTCAAGTCTTCTGCGGTTTCTTTCGCCTGCTAATATGTTTCCTTGCACATTTGCATGTTTATTAAATAACTCAAGGTGTGATTAATGTGGGTAGTTTGTTTAAGACCAATCCAAACAACTTCTCAGCTGTTGCTATGGCTATGCACAGGCCAATCACATGCTGGAATGGTAGGAGAGGAGTTGGCATTTATGAAGCTGTATTTACTGTAAAAAGCACTTCTGTTAGTGGTTCTATGCCATCATCAGTAATTGCTATGGATAATCACACTATGATAAATGTAATGTAGACACATTTCACACCATCTGAATTGTCTCCCCGAGGTTCTATCATCAAGCAGCATGAGTTTGAGTTCACAGCTCTGCATGGGATAAACACTCACAGCGA
Organism: Sinocyclocheilus rhinocerous; assembly: GCF_001515625.1. NCBI lineage: Eukaryota > Metazoa > Chordata > Actinopteri > Cypriniformes > Cyprinidae > Sinocyclocheilus > Sinocyclocheilus rhinocerous. The sequence continues at coordinate 1,683 of NW_015654885.1, forward strand.
AGCCTTGAGAACTGCTGTAGTTTGGATATTTCTTGGAAGAAGTCCTACATTGGTAGGCGATATTCATTTACATTAAATTTTAAGCGGTGACAGCAATGTCCTCCAGTGTAATGTGATATACCATTATCATTTTTATTGCTGTATGATTACAAATGCAGTTTTAGTCTTTTTTTTTAATGTGAGATGTGTCTTTGTATATCCTTTATTCCTCTATTCATATAATAATTTGAAGGAAAACAACAATGTTTAGACGAGTCCATGACCAAATTTCCCTTTGAAGGTATTTAATTCATTCTATAGTCCATTTAACACTATCTTAAACATATTGTACTCATTCTTGTGCATGTTTTTT
>NW_015654886.1:0-901 GCF_001515625.1 Sinocyclocheilus rhinocerous
AAAAGGTGAATATCCTTGCATGGCCTAGTCAGAGCCCAGACTTAAGCCCCATTGAAAATCTGACATTTTTGTGACATGTTGGTGTTATATCTTTCACTTGGATGTTATACTGTAATGCCTAGTTCACACTACAGGATTTTAAGCCCGATTTGCAAGGTAAAGAGCTCGGCGACAGGTCGGGCTGTGATCGTGGGAAAATCAGCGGGTGATCAGCGCTCGGCAATCTTTATGTGTGAACTATTCAACGACGCATCAAAGAGGCTTGCTGACGCGTCACAGACGCTTCGCAGACGCCAAACGAATATCTAGCATGATAAATATCTGGACCGGTCGGCCGACTCGACATCATGTGGTGTCAGCTGTCTCGACAAGCTACCGCCAATGAGAGAGCAAGTCGCGACGAGCTACAGCCAATGAGAGAGCAAGGTATGGGTTGAGGTCAGCGAAAAAAAAAAAACAGCAGCAGCAACATGGCTTTAAGAAAAATTTGGAGACAAGATATGGAGCGAAATTTTTCAGAACAGATCATCACGCAAACAACTTGCAGCATTAATTTCTTCTCGATGTCCATTTTCAAATAAATAACTCCTGTTTCACTTGTTGTTTCGTGTCATTCCCGTTCAAATTCTCGCGTGTGTTTTCATGACAAAACGTGGTTTGTGGATCGTGTAGAGTCGTTGGGTGACAGAGTTGTTGTCAGCTTGTGTAGTGTGTGACCTCCTGTTGCAGATCATTTACGTAGTGTCGCGTAGTGTGAACATCACAACGACTTCAAGACAGACAGCAAGTCATGTAGTCTTAACAGCACAGCGATCTGCCGACGTTTTAAAGGGGTCATATGACGTTGCTAAAAATAACATTATGCTTCATCCACGGTGAAAGCCGATCCGGCGATCCACAG
>NW_015654887.1:0-623 GCF_001515625.1 Sinocyclocheilus rhinocerous
CGATTTACGCTCAAAGGAGTGCACTATCACTCATCATCGTGGTTTGGGAGACGCAACACTTTCGAAACACATTTCCTAGTTAAAAACTATAGAAATGATCCCTGAAAGTATAGTCTTATCTTACCAACCTGCTCCGCGGGAAACCCATCAGCGCGAACATGAGGCTCAGTGACGGTGGGGCGCGATGACGTCACAGCGGCGACTTTAAAGCGATGATAAAAACAACGCGCCAAACTCCTCGCGCGCAGAGGCCACATCAATACAGAGCACGGCCCATGCTTAAAGACTGCACACATGCAATGTATAAAGATGTAAACGGATTTATTTGATAACGTTAAAAGTGACAGTATCTGGTGAAGCAGCGGACATCTTGTATCGAATTCCATCAACCCTTATCTTTTTGCGACGATACATTCATTATTATATGTTTAAGCAAACTGTAACTGTACTAAATGTTATTTCGCTCAATAAAGCATGTAAAACATTAAACGTAAGATGCGCATAATGTAATTACCCACAATCCTCCTCGGTGTCAACCTTCCTTTTCGTGGTGAGCAGGATTACCCACAGGTGTCAACCTTCCTTTTCGTGGTGAGCAGGCTGTATTTGTCATGCGTGTTAAA
>NW_015654888.1:0-628 GCF_001515625.1 Sinocyclocheilus rhinocerous
ACACTGGTTTTAGTGTTGGGTTGATTTTTACCTCGTGAACAAAGTTCTTTACAATTGCTACAGTTCTCAATTGCTTTCTGTAATGTGAAGTCAGGCTCGAGTAACGACTCTCTAACATCATCACTTTGTAAATGTTCCAGCAATTGATCGCTAATCATATCATCGTGTTCCTGTGGCTCAGTGGTAGAGCATTGCGTTAGCAGCGCAAAAGGTCATGGGTTCGATTCCCAGGGAACAATCATACTGGTAAAAAAAAATAAAAATGTATAGCCTGAATGCACTGTAAGTGGCTTTGGATAAAAGCGTCTGCTAAATGCATACATTCAGGAAAAGGGTTGGGCACCCCTGGTTCAGTCTGTGCTCTATGTATGCACCAAATTCCATATTTTTTCTAAAGAAGAAGAAGAATGGATACAATTGGTGCCTACACACATTTGGTGCTTGGCCCCTAATCATAATATATTAACATACAGCGGGTAAAATAATCATTGAACACGTCACCGTTTTTCCTCAGTAAATATATTTCTAAAGGTGCTGTTGACATGAAATTTTCACCAGTTGTTGTGGTATCATCTGTTTATCTATACATGCAAAGAAAACAAAACAAATAAGTTCAGAAATTAAGTTA
>NW_015654889.1:0-2082 GCF_001515625.1 Sinocyclocheilus rhinocerous
TGATAAGATAATGATACGAATTCTACTAATAAGAACAATATAAAAAGCACTAAGGATTAATGAGCTACTGGATTCCTGAATATTAATCAGTTTGTATGCGTTCGCTCGAACTGATTTGCTGAAATCTAAACAGGGACTATAATAGGCGATTGCCGTTTGCGCATTAGTTTCGCCCACTACCGGAGAAAGCGGTAGTTCTTAAAAGCTGAAGAATTCCAAAGGAACTCCGTTATTTTGACAGCAAAATACAACAAAGAATATCGTTTACATGTAGCGCATCAATTCTCTCTCTCCCTCTCTCCTTAAAAGCTGAAGAATTCCAAAGGGACTCTGTTATTTTTACAGGAAAATACAACAAAGTATATCGTTTACATGTAGCGCATGAATTCTGCATGTTATGTAAGACTCTCGCTTTTTGCGCGTGTGAGAGAAAGCGACGGCGAGTTGTGCGCCTTCACACTAGAGTTTACGTTACGCCAAATACACAAACACAGGTGTGCTGCGCATCCATTCAAATGAACTGAAAAATATCACAGATCGCTTGACGGAGAGTGAAACTCTGAAGCGCTCAGTCAGAGTGTTCTGTGAGTGAAAATATATCTGTGCTAAACTTATACTCAGCCTCCAACTCACACACTGGCGAGTAAAATCTGAGAATTTATTAGCCATTGGCTAATATTAGACATCATTTAGTCGCCCAGAGTGAAGATTTAGTCGCATATGCGAGTGATTTACTCGCAATGTAGAGGGTTGCAAATCAGCATATTACAATGGTTTCTGAAGGATCATGTGACACTAAAGGCTGGAGTTATGGCTGCTAAAAATTCAGCTTTGCCATAACATGAATAAATTGCATTTTTAAATATATATTAAAATAGAAAAATGTTGCTTTAAGTAACTTGGTGAACATAAGAGACAAATCTCAATGAACAGTAGTGTAAATGTTTAATTCCATACCAGACAATGTTTCATTGATATGAAAATATGAGTGCAGACATATGAGATAAGATGTTTTTATTGAGTTGAATGTGCTATTATATACTACAGCCTGCTATTAACCTTGCCAATCTTGTTCTGCTTTATCTACTTTATGTTTTAGCAGTTTCTCAATTTATTTGAAAATCACAGATTTTTTGTGTCCATTTTCTGAATGCTTTTTGGGTTAAAGAAGAGATTAATTTAGAAAGAAACTGAAAACCATGTTTCTGTTGTCAGAATTTAATTCTTCTGCATGCTGCTGATATCTGTCATATCTGTTGAAGAATTGTTTATTCCCTAGTTAATGATTTGCAGACCATCCGTGTTGAGTTGAAGAGTCCATAAAGAGCTCCTTCAAACAGATTCAGCTCAGAATATGCAGAAAAATGTGTTCCTCCATCACCCCATTCTTTTCCTGCATGTTCTCTTTACTCCCTTGAGCCGTAGCTGCTCATCAGATGAAATAGTGGTGCACAGCGTGTGGTGTTTTTTTCCAACCTGTTCTGTTCACTTCGCATTGATCGACGGGACGCGATCAGGCCTGTCTCTCAAAGCTGTTCAGTGGATGATAATAACAATCACCGTCTTGTGAAAGAACTGGTATTGTTAGGATAATGCCCACATCGAACACCACTGCTAAGGGAAAGCCAAATGAAAGTCTTTGTAACGGGTACAGGACATGAAGATTGCCAGACAGTAATGGGCCCGCTCTATTGGTCGACTGTCAGGTTTGGACAGAGCGTTTGAAGAATAGGCGGTGCACCAAATAGGGACAGAAACCTGATGGGACTAGACGTAGAACACTGACTCTTTTGTCTCTGAATGGATTTGAATGCTGCAGTCTCTGTGCTGAAATTGTACATTTCCGTTTTAAAGATGGGTAATTTGAGAAAAGATCAGACTTTTACAATGTGCAGACTTTTTCGGTGCTATTAACATTAGTGTCTTTTTTTAAAGGGGTCATAGAATAACCATTTTCCACAAGTTGATATGATTCTTTAGATTCTTAATGAAAAGTCTGTAATATAGTTTGGTTAAAATTTCCCAATGGTAGTGTAAAAAAAAAAATTTTTTACCCTGTCAAAAACAGCTCTTTTCAGATCA
>NW_015654890.1:0-2682 GCF_001515625.1 Sinocyclocheilus rhinocerous
TTTTTTTTATTATCCTTCAGAAAACATGCAGAATGCATTTTGTTAGTATAAAGTGGGATGTTGAACAATCTGTAATAAATTTGTTTGTAGAAGTGGAATTTTTTAAAACCTGAATAAACTATAAAAATGAAAAGTGTTATTTGTTTTATGTGAAATAAATTTAGTAACATTATTATATATTAAAATATTAGCCTAACACTATTTTAACGAATTAACTTATTCCATAATAATAATGTTACTTATGTCGTATTAGTTAATATTGTTTATTACATGATTTTAATAAATTATATACATTCAAGCAGTGAAGACTCACGTGAGAGTTAAATGACCTAAGATGACCTCATTTTCCCAGCATTCCTGTCATAACAATATGGCGGCGTCCTTCGACCTGCAGCCGTAAAGTTAGCCAGTTATTTATATGCGACATATGAAGTTAGATGTTTATCTGGCTATTGCTGTAGATTTATAAACAGTGCCGTCTTTTTGATAGACCACAGAAGATGTTTTTAGCTGTGGTATCGTGTTTGCTGTATTGTGCAGTCGGCGCTGAGATGTCAGGTGGGTTTATATTGCAACGCATGGCTGACAAGCAGCATGAAAATGAGTTAAATTAAACTGTTAATCATATTATAGATCAACAGTACGGCAATGCTTTAGATGCACGTGCACTCAACATTGCACTCAATGTTCTGGATCGAACCAGTTTTGCGGTTAGGCTGTGTTTCAAAATCTAGTGAGCTTCCTACTTAGACAGCATTGTTAGACAACCCAGGCGCCTTTCCAGTTTCAGTGTTTTTAAACGCTGCTATAATAGTAAAAGTGACTAGATAGGCAGCTCACTAAGTTTTGACACATTGTTCTATATCGCTTGTCTGTCTCATCAAAAACTATGTCGCTTATTGTTTGTTTACATATTTCCCGACAAGTCAGTGTGCAAACTATATTCCCGTGCATTCACAGGTGCTTTGAATGATGTTTGGGAATTCACTGAGAGCTACCTGCTGACTGTGTGGCAGAACAGGTTATATGTGTACACTACTGCTGCTGTTCTCATAGGAGTCTGGCTTACTGTGAACATGCTTTTCAAAAAGGTGATAAAGTGTGTTTACTCTTAAAGCCTCTCTGCTACTTAAAGTTTTTGTTAGGTTTTTTTCTCTTGATTGCTAATAAACACAGCTTAATAGATTGTATTTTTCTTTTATAGAAAAAAATGGTCGACCCTATAAGTCCTCTGCTTTATAAATCTGTGAAAAATCAGGAACTTTCACCTGAAACAGAAAAAGTCCTTCATGTTTCTGGGGTCAAAGTGCTCTATGGATCACAGACAGGAACTGCAAAGGTTTGTATACACTGGTGGTCAAAAGTTTGGAATAATAAGGAATTTTTAGAAAGACATTTCTTGTGCTCGCCAATTCTGCATTTATTTGATTAAAAATACAGTAAAATAGTAATATTGTGAAATATTTTTACAATTTGAAATAACTATTTCAGTATACTTTTAGAAGTAATTTATTCCTGTGATACAAAGCTGAATTTTCAGCATCATTACTCGGAAATCATTCTAATATGCTGATTTGATGCTGCCATTCAAAAGTTTTGAGTAAGATTTGTTATTTAAATTTTTTTTTTTAATTCAGTAAGGATGCATTAAATTTATGATGTTAAGAGATATTTATATTTCAAATAAATGCTTTTCTTTTGAACTTTCTATTCATCAAAGAATCCTGAAAAAAATATAACATTTAAAAATGTAAAATTAAATGTTAAACATAAAAAGTGTAGTTTTAAGTTCTGCCTGTGTAATTGTTATAATTATTTATTTATCTAATTTAAAGAATTATATGCAACTGTATTGTGATGTGTTTGTAAACTACTATTTTAACTCTGCCTAGGGTTTTGCAAAAGAGCTTGCTGGCGACATCAGTGCTCAGGGGATCCAGTGTGAGGTTATAGATATGAAAGAGTACGACCCGGAGGATAGACTGGCTGAGGAGGTGAGCGTAGCATGTGCTTCTCTGGCCCCATACAGCCTGTCAATTTCATTTTTTTTGTTGCAGTAGCATGTAGTCGAGGAAGTAGAAATAGATGATTTAAACTTCAGGATTTGTCATGCTTGCATAAGTATTTCACTTTCAGCTTTAAGAATATCACAGGAATTACTATGAGCTTCATATCTTTCAATTACCACTTACCACAATAACATTTACAGGGAGTATAGATCCTCTGGCTGGCAGGTAATCACAATACTTCTCCCTGAGCAGGATGTAAAATGATTTACCAGCCTTTTATTTCACCAGAGCTTAAATATTAAAACTCCAAGAGTATTAAGAGCAAAGTAATATAATTTAATTTTTTCGTTTCTTTAAATGACTTCTGTACTACCAGGCAAAGGCAGAACGCAAAACTACATAAACACCAAAACTGAAAGAATGCTTTAAATGAGTAATGTTTTGATAGAATTTTAATTTGTCTGTTCTCACAATTTTCAATCAGAGCAAAGCTGAGACAAATCTATCTGTCACAGGACAGTTACAGCACAGTCTAAAAGACCTGAGTTTTGTTCCTCTCAGCATTTATACTGTGTTATAAGCAGCACTATTATTCAGTATCATTGATATACAATTGTAGTTTTTGGTAATGTTTTGAATTAGGTTGTCTCCCTTTAATGTATTAATGTTTAGT
>NW_015654891.1:0-960 GCF_001515625.1 Sinocyclocheilus rhinocerous
ACCTGTTGCTGTCTGCGTTTCCATCGCGGTCTAAAGTACCATGAAAATTAGGCAAATAGTCTGGTGAGGTACATCTGCGCGCGTTTCTCAATACCAAGTAAGCAAAGTTCGGACTTGCATCCTCGGTAGTTCGGACTTTTCGAGTTCGACTCGGTAGTGTAAACTCCCGCTGACGGGACGACGCAAGTCCGGTAATTCTGCAAACAGCAGCATACTTGATAACGTCAGTCAGCTCGCCTTGGCTACTGCAATTTTCCTCACTGTATTTACAATAAGACGAAATATGATATCAAACACCACTGCCTCCTTTTGTTTTCATTTAAACATATTAGTAGCTGCATAAATATAGTTCTGGGAATGTATATAGCCTACATTACAATGAAACTAAGTATTATATCAAACAGTATTGCCTCTTTTTATTTTCATTTTAATATATCAATAGATTAATAGAATAAAAACGAAAGGTTACCTGTTAGATTTACCCAAAACGAATTATATCTTATGTTTAACCACTTAAGAGACATCAGAGCCAGCGGCAAATGTCAGAAGGACTAGCCGAGTTGAGGCTGCTCTCGTCGGAAACATGAGCGCCCGCTGATCGAGTGGAGCTCACGTCTCCGAAATCAGCGGCGCACATTTTTAAATAGGCACTGTCTTTATAAATAAACCACAGATTTGAGTTTTAAACAACTACATTCTTGCCTGAAATACTTTTAAAAATACATTTCATGACACAATAACAGTAATATTTTCAAAATTATGCAAATATATGTTGGTTGAAATACAATGCTATGTGAACTAATCCAATCAGCATGTTCAGCACCCAAGTCCCGCCCCCGAAAGTTCCGGACCTTTGATAAAGTACTACCTCGCGAGCAGTGACTTTCTGAGGGGCAATTTTTTACCCGGAACTTCTTTAGATCCTGGTTCCTGCGGTGGAAACACACTGAGTACCGGCCC
>NW_015654892.1:0-1124 GCF_001515625.1 Sinocyclocheilus rhinocerous
CATAGACTTAGACTCTGTTTAATGTACCTAATAAAGTGGCACACAAATTTTTTTTTTTTTACAGTAACTATGTACACACCTGAGACTAAGCACATGACTGAATAGACGGTACACACCTAGAGACTGTTATGAATGTATCACTTACAGGCGTATGTTTTGCATGCCACCACACCCTACAGTAAGTGACAATAACGGCACACAGACAAAAGGCACTTCATGAATAGGGTGTCAAATAAAGTCACTTTCAATGGGGTTTTCAACCCTGTTAGCACCATTTGGTATTTGCCTAAAAAAACACTTGATTTGGGTGACTTTGTAATTTTCCAGCAGTAAACATTAGATTAATATTAAAATTAAACAGAATAAATGATCAAAATGTGTTATTTTAGTATCTTTGACATACTATTACAGCATTTATCAAGATTTCAAAGTAAGTAGCTTTTATTATTTAAGTTTGTTGTGTTATGTGCTTTTGTCACTTTCATTAATTTGTTTCAAATTTTTCTATTTACCTTTATTTTTGTTTTTGTAAATTTAGTACTTCAATTTACTAAACTTATTTTCAGTTAATTGTCAAGACAACATCTCTAATTTTAATCTAATATTTATATTTTAGTTTATTTCAGCGTTATTTCAGTTGATGAAAATTGCTTTAGATTCGGTTACAATAACTCAGCAGAGTTTTTAATAACAAGTACTTTTTCTTATAATAACTTTGGTAACAGGGTTGAACGGCTCAGTTTGATGCAGTCACCATAGTGTGAAAAAATTTAGAAAAAGATAACATTTATTTGGCACCCCTTCGTGTGGTAGAAAGCGTCAAATGATTTTACTTCCAGTGAGTCAAAATTGTAAGCAATGTTACTTTTTTTATAGGAGAAAAAATATATAATAACAGGGTGGAGTAAAAATGTTGGGCACTGAATACCACATTTTCAGTCATAAAAACTATAATGAAATGAATGTCAATTCAAAAGATTTGATCAAAATAACTATATTGTTGTATAAGTTTAACTGTTGATACAGCCGAAAGGGGGAAGACCTCTGAGGTAGAATGGATCTCAATGATGGATTTGTTTTTTTTCAAACATGCCGATTTTCACTTTTTAAATGATGGACTGGAA
>NW_015654893.1:0-595 GCF_001515625.1 Sinocyclocheilus rhinocerous
ACTCAAAATTACCACAAGGGAAATTCCCTCACCGCGACAGCCCTAGTGTATGGCAGTAAATGTCTTATTAAGTCATTGAGCCATTCATTTATTCGATTTGTTCAAACTGCTGATTCATTTAGGAATTAAGTAAATGCCGCTCTTTATGAATGGGCCATTGAATCATTGGTTCACCCGCTTCGTTCAAAACACGGATTCATTCAGAAACGTATGACCGCTGTGTGTTGCTCGATGATGCACAACAGTTCCGCTGTGGCTTTATAGGTAATATCTGCATTGGCAAAATTGAGCAAAAACAAGTAAAAAATTAAGTTCTAATTTATTGAACTGTTGTATAAAATCAGGGCGAGGCGGATGCATTAATTTATTGGTTGTATAAAATCAGGGCGAGGCGGATGCATTAATTGCGTAAAAATTTTTTCCATAACTAATTAATTAGAGTAATGTGTTAAATTGACAGCCCTAATATTTTCCTTAAAATTTTTACAAAAAAAAAATGTACGTCCTTTTTTAATGGAAATTGTCATAATTATATATTTTTTAAAAACTTAAAAATGAGGTCCCCTATGTTTTTGTAGAGTTGGTAATTCAGTAA
>NW_015654894.1:0-3320 GCF_001515625.1 Sinocyclocheilus rhinocerous
TAGCACTAATAGTCCTGTTAGCAGAGCAGCTCATAGAGACCTCTCAGAGCAGATACCAGGGCCATGGTGGGCTTCTGCTCGGAATCTAGCAGCACACTGACTTCTGTGATTCCACATGCTGAGTGAATGTGCGTACAGTACATATACAAACGTAAATGTACACAAAACTCTTATCTCTAAGTTAAGCATTATTGTATGTAGTTTCAACTCATTTTGGTAGGATCTAACCCAGTGGCTAAGCCAGAAGGGTTTCCCAGTGTAGAAAAACTGCACCATCATTCGATGTATTATAGTTTTACCATGAATTAAATCATGTTACAGTGTTTTTAAACTGAATTGACAATTAGCTGATGTAGTTTGCAAAGATAGTCTTTTTCCATTGTCCTCTACCATCCCAACTGCTATCTAGGTGAGTGCATTTATATTTACATTTATTCATTTAGCAGACGCTTTCATCCGATTCGACTTACAAATGAGGAATACAAGTGATTCAGCTTAAGAGAAGTGCTAGTGATGCATGATTTCAGTCATTGTCTAGAACATTACAAGCAAGGAGAGGAATAGATGTGAAAGAGAGAGAGATTTTGCTTTTATTGTAAAATTAGTTAGGAGGATGCTGTTAAAGAGTTTCAGAATTACAGTTTCTTACAATCGCTAGGACACATTTCTCAATACTTAAGTCACTTCTTCAAAACTCTTCACACAGTTCTCCTAACCATCTTTCAACTTGACACAGCAGTTCATTTCACATTCAACATCCACTAAAACACACGTTATCACTCATATCACAGCAACCTAAAAACACTGAAAACAGGGAGCATTATACAATGTTTGCTTTTGTAAAATGTCTTTACAAAACAAGAATGATGCTCTCTACTGTTTATAATTCACTGCAGTGTATGTTACACGCTCCATGTTTACATTACAGTACAAAATTATTCCTAGGTTTTCCTCTTTTGTACAGATGGTAATGAAAGTGAAAGACTAACACTTGTGAAGATGTTCAGCTACATGCAGCTGCTTTGATAGTATTTGATTTTTTACATTCAGAACATTTTCTATATGATATTACTGTAGAAATGTTGCACATTTCTGTCTTATTCATTTTTGTACTGTGCTAGGTTTTGAATAGTTTTGAAAACAGTATGTAAACATGTGCAAATTGGCTTGTGTAGCACATAAAGTTTTGGTGGTGTTTGTGTCAAAGTGATAAAGGAATTCATGTAATTTGACAGATGTGGTCAGTGAATGCATTTTGTGCCAAATGATAAAAATGATAGCCCACATAGACTCGCTGTGTGAAGAGTGTGAATACTTAGTGTGACCTAAGTATTGAGAAATGTGTCCTAGCAATTGTAAAAAATGTAATATAGACCATTTCTAAGGACATCAACAAGAACAACAGCTCTGACTCACTTTCTGTTTCACACCCTTAATTTCAGTCCCTTCTAAGAATCCAACAAAAGTTCATGTTTTGATAAGATATTCATGAAAGTCATTTAATGTTAGCTAGAACCTCAGCTGCTTCTGTTGTTGTGTTGAACTAGTTTGAAACAAGCAGGAACAAGCAGGTTCGTGGATCTATGACACCTCAGTCTAGAACTGGTCTAGTCACTTAGTTCAAATGCAAGAAACCATCAGAGAACAAGGCCTCAAGTAGAGGTCTCACTGAAGACAAGCCTCACTTGTTTCAATCCTATTTTATTTATTTGATCTCCTCTCAGAGGGTAAAATAATATCAGTTCTGATCATTACAAGGGCTAGTAGGCTAATAGTTACTTTTTATGAATATCATAAAAAGTGAGTTCTAAATTGGATCCATTCATTCATGTATTGTTTTTAAATGTAAAATTTAATAGGCTATAAAAGTATTTTTATATCAATGTTCTGTCATTTTTTTACTTGGAAAAAAAAAGTCATTAAATCTCTCTGAGCAGAAAATGCATTTATTTTGTTAGAGCAAATATGCTGATTGACCGATTTGCAAAGAAAACAGAAATCGCAGAAAAACAGAAAGTCTGGTAAAAGAATAAGTCCAGCGCATTGTTCTGAGTAGCAGCAGTCGTGATGAGTCACACAGAAGCGGAGCTCAGCGTCCCCAGCGCGGCTGACCCTCCCCTCACCCTCACCCTCACCTGCGGCTCGCTCAGAGATGCTCCACACACGGCGAGGAGGAGGAGGACGACGCATGGACGACGGGGGAGTGAGTTTATGCATGGCTCTCGATATAATATTCTGCTGTTTATGTAACTTACGCATTGTTTAGACATATATCGTAACATAAAGTCACGTCATTTTATTTCTATACGTTAGCGCTTTTCACAATCAGCATAAACTTAATGCAGCTTTGCAGAAAGTATAGATTAATGTACCAAAATCACAATAATGTTAACAATAATGTATTAATTAGGGCTGTAGATTCTTATAAGTCTTAAGATCATGTTTTAAGGCCACAGTTAAAACGCATGGTTAACGTGCGTTTTAGCGTGAATCCACTTATAATCTTCATTTACTTTAAACTGTTGTTGTCTTAATGCTATTTCTGAAGGACATATTTTCAGCAAAATGTTGAAGTGAATATCTTAACCAGTGTTTAGTTGATGTTCGGTGACATTAATGTAACGTAGTCAGGAGTCGCGTCTGATTAGCGGCCTGCACGTGCAGAGCCACGCGGGGGGTCACTCTGATCCAGGCTGGATTCATCACTTTCACACTAAAACACGATTATTATGTTTCAATAACGCAAGAGGCAAGTTCAATCAATACAGAACAAGTTTTTCTACTTCTGTAATGCAGTTTTCTAGACTAGAAAATGCCATTTTCTGTCAAATTGTTATGAAAATATCTCTTATTTCACAGTGTTAAATACTTTAATATATTATACTATTGCAGTTTAATACACGGTGTAATGTGATGTTTGACACTGTCACACTTGTGCTTGCAGGAAGATGAAACTAGTTTCAGATCATCTACTGATGGCAGCTCTGGATGCACAGGTGAGGTCATGAATTGTAGTGTGTCAAATATTACTTAAAATAATTCTTCAAGCTTAGAATTAATAGTAGCTCTATGAGCCAGAGTAACTCAGGTTTATAAGAGCACAACCTTGGAATAAAAGAAATACCCAGCATAGCCCTCCATACTCTCCTGCAACAGCCCTCCTCTGTAGAGGTCTACACGGGTCCCTGAACCCGAAGTGACCCGTAAATGTGCTACACTGAACCGACCCCGACCCGTCTATTATTTTGAAAGTTGGACCCGGGCCCGTGCAGAAACGAGAAATGTCAAAAATGTACTACCCGGAACCGACACGGACCGTC
>NW_015654895.1:0-626 GCF_001515625.1 Sinocyclocheilus rhinocerous
CTTGAGCAGCAAATCAGCATATTAAAATGATTTCAGAAGGATCATATGACACTGAAGACTGTAGACATTTCTGCTTTACAATCACAGGAATAAATTACTTTTTAAAATATAGTCAAAAAGAAAACAGTTACTTTATGCTCTAATAACATTTCACAATATTGCTGTTTTTACTGTATTTTGAATCAAATAAATGCAGCCTTGGTGAGCATAAGAGACTTCTTTCAAAAAAACATGTTTAAAAAATCTTACCGACCCTACTGAACAGGCATAATAAGACAATATAGAAAACATTCTTCACAGTGCCTCCTGTGTCTCAACTTCTATATCCATAAAACAAGTTAAAGAAATTCTTTTACATCTGAAACTTACATGGTGAAACAGGATGATCCTCAGGTTGTGAAACATCCATCTGTAGCCTGAAAGGCAGAGAGGCTGGGCGCTGAGGACGAGGCTCTTCTCTTTTGAATGACACTTTTTTGAATATATCAGATATTTTCAGTTTTTTCTTCTTTTTCTTCTTTTTGTCCCCTGATTTTTTGTCACCTTCCTCTTCAGACGCAGAGGATGGTGTGAATATCTCATCCTAAAAGAAAATGTCTCATTAACAAGTAGTTCTGAAGAGCAAT
>NW_015654896.1:0-5611 GCF_001515625.1 Sinocyclocheilus rhinocerous
ATTAAGAAATCATTGTTCTCACACTCTATGCTATTGTATTTTACTGTGCTACATAACCTATATGGATCTAGAGGACCACACAGTGTCAAACCACTATTTAAGTATAAGGTTGGGGACATAGTTAGAATCTCTAAAGTAAGGGGTCCGTTTACAAAATGGTATGAGAAAAACTATACAGAGGAATTTTTCACAGTAAATGAATGTATCCCGCGAGAACCACCTGTCTATAGACTCTGTGATTATGATGGTGATGTTATTGATGGTGTTTTTTATGAGTACGAATTACAAAAAATATTTGTGAGCAATAACAAAACATTTAAAATTGATAAAATTTTGGATAAGAAGAGACGTGGTCACTCATCAATGGTTTTGGTCCAGTGGGTTGGATGACCTTCCAAATTCAATACATGGGTGAATGAGAAAGATGTGATAGATGTACAGACATCATAAAACGGTCGGACCTCTCAGATTTGTACACATTCATTTAAAAGCAGCTATGTCTGAGGGTGGTTTTTACGTGACGCTCCCCTGCAATGCGTCATTGTATGTTTATCCGGAAAATACTATTTCTAGTTATAGAACCATGCTGTCAAGAACTCTAAACCTAAAAGGAGAGTGGGAGGTTGGATTGATAGAGTTTGAATATCCCATATCGTGGTATACATTTCCAGAGGAAGATGCTGCATATATTGTTAGCAATGGCCAAAATAGATTGGAGGATTTTGAGGAACAAGGACATACCCATCATGCTGTTGGTGAGGGAATAAATATCCGCATCGACAATGACATCCGAAGTATATCAAAGCTATGTAACACACTAAAGACGGGCTACTACGAGGATATTGTATTTCTGATTAGAGAAATAAATACAACCTTATCTCCAGGAACGACCCTCGGATATGATCATGTTAAAAACAAAGTCTTTCTAAAAGCCCCTCCGAAGATGTCACTGACATTTTATGGGAAGCTAGCCGTTTTACTGGGGTTAAAGCCTGGGGTTGCTATAGAATCTGCAAAGCAGCCTGATGAAAACTACGGAGGGGGGGTCGCTGCTGTGACATACGCTCCACATCAAGCTGACATAAACGGAGGGTTCTACACACTGTATATATACACGGAAATCATAGAATATCAATCAGTTGGTGATTCGTATGTACCACTATTGAGATGTGTACATATAGATGGTGAACATAATAAGATTGTCAGTGTTAGATACGATAAACCACATTACGTGCCGGTCAATAAAGCGTCCATTACAGAAATAGCCATAGAAGTGAAAGACGATCAGGATCAAAACGTACGTTTCACTTACGGGAAGGTGAGCGCCAAGCTACACTTTAGACCCATGAAACAGGTTGTTTT
The DNA here is from genome assembly GCF_001515625.1 of Sinocyclocheilus rhinocerous. NCBI lineage: Eukaryota > Metazoa > Chordata > Actinopteri > Cypriniformes > Cyprinidae > Sinocyclocheilus > Sinocyclocheilus rhinocerous. Next base: position 1,363 of record NW_015654896.1, read on the forward strand.
TTAAAAATTAATAATAAAATGGCATATTTAAATACTTACCAAATGGATCCTGAGCGTTACGTAACTTATTACCAAAATCAGGCTGGTAACGGTCTCCCGGGTTATGCTGGGGGAGGTGTAATGTATGGAGCTGGGCTGGGCGGTATATTTAGAGGTCTCTTTAGAATGGCTATACCATTACTAAAGCGGGGGTTTAACATTGCAAAACCGCATCTTAAATCAGCTGCAAAAAACATACTAAGTGATGTTGTTAGCAATACGTTAACACACTCTTTTAACAACAATAATACTCAAGATGGGTCTGGATTAATGGTGATGTCTCGCAAAAGAATATCTAGACCACCGGGAACCAGGAGGAGTGGTCAAACACCAAAGAAAAGAAAGCGCACTACTAAGAAGTCCTCAGTCGTAAAACGTAGGCGAAAAGTGACTGCAAAACGCATTACAACAGCAAAGACGAAGAGATCTGTCAAAACAATATTCTAGATCATGGCTTTATTACACAACATGTCAGAAGAATGCATCAAATCTGAACTCGATCTGTTCACAGTACCGCTAACACAAACCGCTATTGAAAAAAATACCTATATAGAGGTGCCACCATTATCAGCGATTTCAGACACAGCAACATTGGAGTTTTTTATTCCAGGGAGTGGTGAGGATTATATTGATTTAAACAACACGTTACTGTTTTTACGGGTCAAAATCACTAATCCTGATGGGTCCAATATTGTCGATGGAGCCCCTGTGGGTCTCATCAACTATGCTGGAGCAACAATATTTTCACAAGTAGATGTGACATTGGGGGACCGTTTGATATCACAGAGCACAAGCACACATCCCTATCGTTGCCTTATTGAGTGTATTCTTAATTATGATAAAAAACACTCTGGAAACACTTTTCTCTGCGGGGCTTTTTTTACAAGGATAGTGCGGGGCATATGGATGCGGTAAACCCTGCTGGGGAAAATCGAGGGTTGACAAAGAGACCAGCTTTTACCAACGCCAGTAATGTTGTGGAGCTACTAGCCCCCATTCACAGCGATATTTTCTTTCAAGAAAAACTGATGCTTAATGGGATGGATATTAAAATTCGTATGACAAGAGGTAAAGATGAATTCTGCTTGATGAGGAGTGACGTTGTGGCTTATAAACTAAACATCGTATCAGCCTCACTATTTGTGAAAAAAGTGAGCGTCTCACCAGCTGTAAGATTAGGCCATGCGCAAGTACTGCTCTCAACCACAGAGGACTACCTACAAAGCTATACACTCTACGCATTCAACCTCACACCAGATGAGGAGTGTGGGCAGCACATATCCCTTATCAAGGCTGGCAATATAAGACTAGAAGCACGCTTTAGACAACCACTTCCCCACACAATTAATTTAATCGTTTATGCTATATTCGACAGTATTATACAAGTGTCAAACCATAGACAGGTGATGATCGATTATTATTAATAAAAAGATGAACACCATCCAACTCACAGATGTGTTGGATAAGATTTCATGTAACACTCATTTTCTTGGAGTACTACCGTGTGACTATCTACCTAAAGAGCCGTTAAGAATATTACCATCATTTGTTGTTATAAATACACACACATCACAACTTCCTGGGGAACACTGGGTGGCCATTTACATAAACAAAAATCATGTAGGATGTTTTTATGATAGCTTTGGTAATAAACCAGACCACTATCGTTTCCCTACAATGATCAAAGACTTTCTAAACCTTAATACCGTGTCTGTACAATACTCCACTAGGCAAGTCCAAGATTTTTCATCAGACACATGCGGACAGCATTGTGTATTCTTTCTCTACCATATGGCAAAGGGTCGGGAGTATGAACATGTGATGAGTCTGTATACTGATGATTTTATAAAAAATGACAAAAGGGCGTCAAATTTTGTGAAAAAACTAAAGTTGTCTCATTGTAATGAAAATGTTTTAAAATGTGTACAATGTGTACAAACTGGTGAAATGTAATGCATAATAATTTTCAATAAAACAAAAGAAAACTGTTTTTATTTTTACCCCGACTCTTTATTTGTTTGGCATCAACACTGATAATCACAAGATAGTACACTAAAAAACTTAAACACATTAAAAACATAACCACTGACTCCTGTCAAGAACTGGGGATTTGAAAACTGTAGCTTCTGAATAATTTGATGATGGAGTGCTTAGGAGAGATCTCTTTTTTTATTATTCTTTCTGGATGAACTTGTCATTAAAGGGGTTTTGGTTTTGAAAGAGTTAATAGCATGTCTAACATAATGATTTGCTATCGTTGAATATGGTATATTTAATGTTGCAAATGCTTCCAGAAACTGATGCCATCCTGTTGGTCTTCGTTCATCAGCAATCTTCTGTGGCGTTGTTACACTTTTTACTAAGTCCAGTATATGTGAGCCTGGGATTGTTATGCCTTTAAACACAAACTCACCCGAGTCAGTCCATGAAGCGACGTCTTTAGTTTTAGACATTTTATCTAAAATGTAACGAATATTTTTCACACTTCTCTGTGGAACATTTTTCAAAACTTCATCCACAACATCATCTGCAGCATCATGGTTATCTGTACCTGAGGGTGGTGGTTGTACTTTATCACCCCCATCTGGTGTCGGAAGACTTAGTGTTAATGTGTTTGTCTCCTGGTCCCCCAGCCTAGCCATTGTTAAATACCTCTGCAAAACAGCAGTGTACAACTTGGCTTTCTCATATGGCTCCAGATAATTATTGTGCAAAATATTTCTTATAGTCATATCCAGATCATTCTCCACAACCTGCTGTAAAGACTCACGCTGGTTGGATGTTCTCAACCTATCCAACTGGTGTTGCGGAACAATATACATCTTCTCTGCATAATTTATCCCAGACATTTATTTAGAAGCGACCAAACTGGATATAAATGGGATTGCAACACTTAAAAGAGGTAGAAGAAACCCCCCCTGTTGGTTAATCATCTGTCTCTTTCTCCTTACCCCAATCTTTTTATTTGCAACAAACGTGATCTCTGCTTTTCTCCTCTTAAGCTTCTGGTATTGCTGTGGGGTAAGTGGTACATTACCATGGAGGACGTTGAGAGCTAGTTCGCACAATGTAGCTATGAACTCATCTGAAGCCGTCTGTAAAATGACACGTCTTTGTTTCGATGTACCTTTTAATAGTAGTTTCAAAAGGGACAGGTTTCTTAAAAGTCTTGCAGACATATTTTCCCCCCTAAAACGGTGTCACTATTTTCTTTTCTGGAGATACACCACTGGATATTGTGAAAGCAAAGCAGTTCTGAGACGATACTGCTCAGGGGTTTTAGCTTTATAATCGATCATAAGGTGACCATAAGGTTCGCTGGTTGCATCTTGATAACATTCCATGAAAAACTTTGTGTTTGAAGGATACATTTGTTTTGCTAACACATTAATTTGGGTAACGTCACGGGGTTTTTTAAACAACACCATATAATTTGTGTTCAAGCTGATGGTCCTACTGGACTTACCCTGAAAAAATAAATTCTGGACAATATACAGGGCACTCAAATTTTTGTGATGAACATATTGTGTGAAAACTCGTTCAACCTCTGAATTACTGCTAGCATGTTTCATAACATCGTCCAAAATCAAAAAAATAATTTTATTGGGTGGGAACAAATGGTTATCATTCAGCGTCTGTGGGATACCTTCAATAAATTTAATATCATACATTTTCAACAATTCATCATACAACGGTTGCCAACAATCATAAATGTACACAATGTTTTCAACATTTTTAGAAATCAAACTTTTTGCATTTTGCAACAACATTTTTACAAAAAACGTTTTACCCGAGCATGAGGGGCCACTTATGACCATTGAAAAAGGGTGTTGAAACCGCAGATCAAAACCCTCTATATCCTTGACCCCCCGATAAACAAAAATGTTGTCAGTAGCCATAAGGTAATGTTCTATAATCAGGGAGAAGTACCCTCTTGTTATACACAACCCTGAATCTTTTAAAGGGGTCATATGATGCTGCTAAAAAGAACATTATTTTGTGTATTTGGTGTAATGAAATGTGTTTATGCGGTTTAAAGTTAAAAAAACACATTATTTTCCACATACTGTACATTATTGTTTCTCCTCTATGCCCCGCCTTTTTGAAACGCGTCGATTTTTACAAAACTAATCGGTCTGAAAAGCGAGGTGTGCTCTGATTAGCCAGCTATCCAGTGCGTTGTGATTAGCCGAATACCTCAAGCGTGAGA
>NW_015654896.1:5919-6088 GCF_001515625.1 Sinocyclocheilus rhinocerous
CTCCCAGGATCAGTAAACAGTCCTCCATAAAATGTGCTGGATGTGCTGGCCACTAAGTTGAAGTATTCCCTCAGCGACCAGCACAGATCAGCTCTATGCATAACGAAGCGAACGAAGCGGACTTTTGGAAGACCAAACAAAGTAGTTTAGCTTTCACAACGAAACACAG
>NW_015654896.1:7561-7667 GCF_001515625.1 Sinocyclocheilus rhinocerous
TTAGTTTTTTTTTTTTTGGTGTTTAAACCACCTAACAGCAGCTCAATGCTGTCTGGAAGGTGTTTTTTTTTTTTGGACGGACCCACGGTTAAAGACTTGGAAATGG
>NW_015654897.1:0-723 GCF_001515625.1 Sinocyclocheilus rhinocerous
ATGATGGATCGTAAAAATGCTCCTGAGATTATACAAAAAAATAAATAAATAAAATTCTCAACAATATTTTTTTTACTTCAGAATATTGACAATAGCGTAAGTGTGAACATACAAGTCATGCGTTAGATTTTAACTTCTAAAATTCTTTATATGCATCAAAAAGTCAGATGGAACAAGCCGAAAATTAGTGCATCATGAGACAAAAGTCCACATGACAACAGTAAAGCAATGCAACAAACATGTTTTTTCTGTAACACTTTACAATAAGGTTCCATTTGTAAACATCAGTTAAATGCAGGGGTGCCCAAACTCGGTCCTGGAGGGCCGGTGTCCTGCAGAGTTTAGCTCCAACTTGCCTCAACACACCTGCCTTTAAGTTTCTAGTATGCCTAGTAAGATTAAACACACCTGAACCAGCTAATCAAGCTCTTACTAGGCATACTAGAAACTTAAAGGCAGGTGTGTTGAGGCAAGTTGGAGCTAAACTAACTCGTCAGCCGGCCCTCCAGGACCGAGTTTGGACACCCCTGGTTAAATGCATTAGCTAACATGAAAAGTACTTGTAAAACATTTATTAATCTTAGTTAACATTAATTTCAACATTAACAAACACAGACAAGACCCATACATCATGCTCCTAGACTACTGAAACACATCCCTGGAAAACCTCCCATCTCCGGCGCAAGTGTTAATGGGGCGTAGAACTCAGACACAGCTACCCAC
>NW_015654898.1:0-2312 GCF_001515625.1 Sinocyclocheilus rhinocerous
TTGAAAATGAAAAATGAAAATAATTCAAATTAAAAATAATAATAAAGGTTCAAATTAAAATAATAATAAAATTTTAAGTTTACTATAAAATAATTGTATTTGTATTTAATACTCCTAAATAACTACTAAATAAAGTGCAATAATATTATCACTATTATTAATAAAAAATTGTATAGTTATATTTGAGGGGTCACATCATGTGCCGTGTGAGGACCAAACCAAATCTCCAGGTTCTCGTATGAGAACCAGGCTGAAAAACTAATGTGCAACCCTGGTAATAAACACTTTTTTCTTACTTCCGCTGACTGTCATACGTGGAAGCCGTTCCGGCGGATGACGTAGGACGTCGATGTTGCGTGATTAGTGACCAACGCGGAGACAAAACAAAACAAAACGCTGTTCACGAATTAGAAGCACAAAACGAGGATTTGTAAAGAAAAATGTTGGAGGATTTTGATATAAGCCAAGAGGAGACTGGTTTTCCTTTGTTAAAGTAAGGAAAATTTGTTTCCTTTGCTCCTGCATTTCTCAGAGGTGCGCGCACGACGCATACGTCTTACGTCATCCGTCTGCATGTATTCACTACTGGAGGCCTTTATTCACCCCCCGGAGCCGTGTGAGGGACGTTTTATTACGGATGCGCGCACTTTATTTCACGTCTTCTGAACTGTTGACAACCAACACCCGCTTACCCCCATTGAAAGGCTTGGAGGGGCCAGGACAATTTTTAATATAACTCCGATTGGATTCGTCTGAAAGAAGAAAGTCACATACACCTAGGATGCTTTGAGGGTGAGTAAAACACAGGCTAATTTTCATTTTTGGGTGAACTAACCTTTTAAATCCACATTTTAAAGCTGATTTTTAAAAAATGTTCTTCCCGAGGCCCCATCTTTGTCAGCTTTTTCACCTCTGATGAGTTTGCATCGCTGCATATGAGCATGAATATGTGCAGTTTAGGAAGGGTAAGGCTTTCTTTGCCACTAGTTTCACGACGGCTGGAACCGTTTCTTTGTTCTCTATATTCAGGTATTGATTGCTTCTCCTTTGTAAGCTTTAATTTCACTCTTTTGCTAATCCTTGCAGAGTAGAGGTCTTTGATGATGAGGACACCACTGTTCCTGTGTATGCTGAGAATGTTAAGTCTGGTTTTGGGACATGTTCAGCTATGAGGAAAGTTCAGCTATGCTGTTAATGAGTTGACTTCAAGACATCAATAGGTAGATCCTTTTGGACTAAGAGCTCCAAGCAAGTGACTCTAGTTAGTTGTACTCAACGGCAGCCTAGTCAAAAGCTAATCAGTTTTTAAAGGATCTTTTCAGTTCTCTGAAGTATTAGTGTTTTTTTTCCTGGATTAAGGGTTTTTGATGTGGTCCCTGAAGATCTCCTTCTCTCAAACTGTAGTGGTGCGTCTGCCATTTTGTAGTTTCACTCTTTCACCGTTGATCCGCCATCTGGCCTTCCTTCACTGCCCTGACCAGATTTCGCACACAACTCTCCACTGGTTTTAGGTACTTTAGAGAGAGCCCACTCCTCTCTCTCTCTCTCTCTCTCTCATTCCCTCTTTTTTCTTTCTCCCCAAAGTCTGCTTCTGTTGTCCTATCAAGTGTAACTCTGGGCCCTGATAGAGCAATTAAAGGCCGCCTCCCTCCCCACCTTTGGTAATGAGGCCTGGCGCGTTTCTCACTCTATAACCCTTTAGTCTCCCCTAATGGGACATCATTATTGTCAAAGAAACAATGTAAATGGAAATGAACATGCTCATTAGGTCCCTGCACAGAGAACCCTTCAGCAGCATGCCGTGTGTGCTCCTCCTAGTGATTCAGCCCGTGTCCCCTGTTAGGTTTTAGAGAGTGTGCAGGCTGATGTTTGTGTGTTCGTACGTGAAGGGCTATTGCTCATCGTTTGCTTTTGATAATTAACAACTTGCCTATTGTGTTGATGAAAAGGGGTTTTCTATTGTTTGATCGATTTCTTTTTGTCTTTGTCAGGGCGCCGGGTCTCTGTCTCCAGGTGGCGGCAGCAGTGATGGAGCAGACAGTCAGGAGCAAAGGATTCAGTGGCTGCAGGAATCACTTGCGCTTAAGGTGAGCATTAAATACTTGCTTTATTCTGTCACTGTGGTTCTATTATCTTCTCATTGGAGACCTCTTAGGAGATTTATGTCCTTATTTGAACGTTTTGGCCACATTCTCCGGTTACACTTTATTTTAAGGTGTCCTTGTTACAGTGTAATTATATATTTAAGTACTGAGTAATATGTACTTACTGCAGGTGCATCTCAATAAATTAGAATGTCGTGGAAAAGTTCA
>NW_015654899.1:0-673 GCF_001515625.1 Sinocyclocheilus rhinocerous
ACAAAGTAATGTTGAGGGTGGAAACATTTACCATTTCTGAACCCAAGTTTAATTATAGTTTTCAGCATGTGACTTTATCTGATCTGAGCAATCACAAAAAGGTCATTAATGTGATTTACTTTAAAAATTGACTTTTTCAGTAGGTCAGAACAAAAGCGGCAGTTATATTACTTGTTCAGATGTTTTTCCCAAAAATATTTCTATGTATAAAGTCATTTATGTCCAACACTTTATTTGAATGTGATATTTCTACTGAAGACTTCAATTCTGCTCACACACTTTAAATAAATCCAGATTTGGTTTTAGATTTATTAAAAAGCATCTTAAACTACTTCTATGAGGTTTCAGTTGTTTTAGCTATTTTTATATTTTATCCTGCATTTTAACCTTGCAATGAAAATAGCTCTAGAAGCTGGCATGCCTTTAACCCACAAACAAATTAGGCCACCTTTGTACTGAGCAGTGCCGTTTTACTAGAGTATGAAGAAGAACTTCTGTTGTAAAGATGTTATTAACATTAATATATTAATATTAGAATTGCCTTTTTTTTTTTATATTGTCTAATAGCTACAGGCATGTTGTTTCGGGGGAATTCTTTAAAATGATAAACAGATCATCCGTTCATTCATGTTCATTGTGTGCCGTGTTTGGTGACACATTTAAAGGGTTAACA
>NW_015654900.1:0-1320 GCF_001515625.1 Sinocyclocheilus rhinocerous
CCTTTGGTTATATTTATTTATATATTTATACTAAACACACAAATGTGCTTGAATGTTTTACTGAGAGTTAATTTTATATTGCTCGTTGCATCACTAGTCAGAATCGTACACCTCGAGCGTTGCGTTTATACGATGCTGTGTAAAGTTTTAAAAAGTTTTTAAAAGTCTTGACTGCTGTGTTCGCTTTTATTCTGTTGCACTCCAGACGTTTCTGATGGCATGAATGTGTGCAGTGTGACTCTTCTGTCAGCGTGCTGACTCATCTTTGAGCTCCCAGCATTCCCATGATGCTCAGCGGCTGCATGCGCTGGCCTGGTTGCGTTGCTCGGCCCGTGAGCCACATGAAAAAGCAGCGCGGAGAGCAAGCGGATCCCAGCGGTCTGTGCAGCATGCAAACGCTCTGCCCGTGTGACGGGAAATCCCTCAGAGATCAAGAGCGCAGGAAAACAGGCTCGGAGAAGCAGGGCCAAATCGATAAGTGTCCGCTCTCAGTTATCATGAGCACAACGCTCCGTTCAGCTTTAATTGACCGTTCGCAAAGACCCCCCATGAAAAATACATCGCAGAGCAAAGAGGAAACTGACAACACACCGACAGAGCAGGACTCAGCTTTCAAATTTGGTCATTTTTAAAGAAATTCAAACAATAAATACCGTTTTGTGGCTCTTCAATGTGTCGTGACAGATCGCTGCATTGCCTCAGTTCAAACACGTGAACCGATCGTCTTTTCATATGTACTTAAAGCACGAAATGAACATGAATAAACATCAGAACATATCTTATTTCAACCGCGAAATACACCATTTTTCAAGTTTAAGTCCACCGAAGTTAATCTGCTCTCCTGTCTGATTTGTGGTTAAGGCTAGAAGGGATACAGCTGCGGCTACTGCGCATGCGTATTTAGATACAAAAGTTAGAGTATTATCACTAAACGTTTTCTTAACTTCAAAGGTTTGTTGCAACTGATCCATTTTAATGAATCAGTTAGTTTGTTCCTTTCAATGAACCGGTTCAGAAAATGATTCACAGACTTTTTGCATCTTATTTTGCATCAGACATGCTTTGTTAAATGCTGCTGTTCATCACGGTTTCTGCCCGGTTACATAAATTGTGTTTTCTTTAATTAGTCATGTATTTATTTATATTTATCTACTTATTTTGGGAAATTTGTTTTGTGTATAGGCCTATATATTGTACCTTAAAAGTAATGGCAATTTTTATATTTAATAGTTTAAAAATACAAGATTAGTTATAAATAGTTTTTAATATTTTAATATTTTATGTATATTATTTCAGGCATCCATTGCTTTTTGGAAAAAA
>NW_015654901.1:0-965 GCF_001515625.1 Sinocyclocheilus rhinocerous
TGGTTTTTATTGGTTCTCTTTTCTATAAGCAGAGGTTTTTGGATTTAAAAAAAAAAAAAGTCTAAATTTGTTTACAGATAAATCCACAAATTGCTCAAAAAGTGCTGGGTCAAATGTCAGCAGGCCCAGTTGTTTCAGCACATGTATAATGTATAATAAATTAACAATGAACTAAAATTAGTGTTTTGATACATCTTAAACATTTTCTATATGCTAATCATTTTTTATTAGGGCTAATTGTTTAATTGCAAAATGTAAATAGACCGGCAAAATTTACAACACTGAGGTGCAAAAAGTACAGAAATTTAGTGAAACTAGCATTTAAAAAAAAACATGCTTAAACTATCTTTTTTTTTTTTCGCCAGTCCCTAAGGTAATAATGATGACAGTTGAGTTTCTAAACCACCCACGTCTGTTCACTGACCGTCTGATGCTGCGAACTTCAATCAGCAAAAATCAATCACACTAACTGACTGCAACAACTTGCAACATCTCACCTTTTGTCGTGTTTTTGGTTTACACAATGCTGAATCACTTCTGTCTTCCTTCTGTATCTGGACTGCATAAATGATAACCACACTTCTGTCTTCTGTATCTGGACTGCATAAATGATAACCCACAGATGTGTTAAAACAAAGTTTTCAGTAATTGTGTCTTATAAAGATAAATACTACTACGGAATAATTGCTTTCTCTCCTGACCGTTTTTTCGACATTTCTTGCAGGTGCAGAAGATCCCAATGACTGCAGCTACAATCAACAGAAAACTAGACACAGCCGCAGAGATCAGCACTATGAGAAATAAAGGTAGGCTTTCACCTGAAAAAGACAAAATGAGCCAATAGTGTGAGTGAATCTGTCCATCAAACACGATCAAACATCAACACTGTACAGCTGAGAGTAAATCAATATTAATATCACCATACCTGAACATGTGTGACAGAGTTGAGTGATGTCCAGATGTTG
>NW_015654902.1:0-448 GCF_001515625.1 Sinocyclocheilus rhinocerous
AAAAAAATAAAAAATATATAAATATACAAACAAAAAAGTAAAAATTTAATTAGATTAAGATAAAGATTTATGATACAGTTAACAGGACAGGGCTATAGTGAGTAGAAAAAAATTTATGTAACTTAACAGAAAGTAAATATTTTCCAAATCATATTCTAAATTGGTATACTAGTTTAAATGATTATAAATCGAGTATTTAAACATCAAAATATAGTTGCCCTTTTAAATTTGGAGGTCTGTCATTTAAAAAAAAAATAAAAGCCCTGCTATAGACTACCATTTTATTGAAAACAAGTGAATGACATGTGTTTATGTATTTATAGTTAACAAATATCCACTTCATTCTGTGCTAGTTAAGGAGCAGGTTTATGGCGCTTTTCCACTGCAGTTCAGTACCGCTTTAGAGTGGGCGGGATTATTCACATGTCGTTATAGTTGCGCCGCCTCT
>NW_015654902.1:508-850 GCF_001515625.1 Sinocyclocheilus rhinocerous
ACTTTTTCATTCCGCGTCGCCCCATCAAGCTCTCGCTGGATCCGCTCCTCTGCTATCAACGAGAGGAACGTCTCGTTTTTGAGGAGGTGATGTTTACTAACCCTAACCCATCCCTAAGGGTTAAACCTAACCAGCTGTAACCCACCCGCCGCTTAACCTACTTCTATCTATCTACTTCTATCTGATGGGTTAATCTACTTAACCCATCACACTACTAACCAGCGGAATTAACCAGCACAACCTGACCTGATGCCTTTCACTTTATCTGTGAGGACTTTTCACTAGAGCCCGACCGATATGGGTTTTTCGGGGCCGATACCGATATTAGGGAGTAAAAAAAAT
>NW_015654902.1:1034-1148 GCF_001515625.1 Sinocyclocheilus rhinocerous
TGCAATGATCACTCAAATGTGGTGATCAAACACTTATAATGGTGACAGAGATATGTAATGGAGGCAGATCATTTAACAATTTAACAATAAACTTTATTATCCAAAATGAGTCTG
>NW_015654903.1:0-671 GCF_001515625.1 Sinocyclocheilus rhinocerous
TCGTTTTGAATGTTTGGGTTTTGTTGACGCTGAGCTTACAAATGCGTGTAGTGGGAATTTTGGAGAAAATGGTCAGACTTAGTGTCTTAAGATTGTGTCATTGTCTTAAAAAAAATGAACTGGTTTAAAACAACTCAGTTTTTATATACTCTCAGTCTCATTCTAGAGATTATCTTATTGCACAAAAAAAAGTATATGCCCTAAATTTGCAAGCTGAATCTTTTATTATATTTGGTCCGCTCTTCTGGATAAGTAGTTGTAGTTACATTTAAATGCAAACATCTACTTTTTGATGACTTTTATAAGCACGTTAGAATAAAGACGACCTCAAAGCTACATGGAAACATGAAATACATGGAGCACAAAACTCCAACTGGGCTCTGTCTAGCTGATTTTGAATGTAAAATCTGTGTGAACATGCAGTTTATAAATACAAGAGTTCATTAGTTGAGAAAATTCCATCAGCGATATTATACACTACTGTTCAAATTTGAAAGAAGTATTTTATGCTCACCAAGGCCACATGTATGTATTTGTTCAAAAGTACAGTTAAATTAAAATACTGTCTATTGCAATTTAAATTATTAATTATTATTACAATTAAAAAATATTAAAGATTTTCATATATTATAAAATTTAATTTATGCCTCCGATAGCAAAGCTGAATTTTC
>NW_015654904.1:0-618 GCF_001515625.1 Sinocyclocheilus rhinocerous
GCGCATTACAGCTTCTGTGTTTCCAGCTGCTGAGAGCAGCCTATATATTAGCACCCTGATCGCTGACAAACACAAGTTTGTCTATTTCAGCCTGTGACAGTCCGAAGTCATGCAACTGTTTCAACAGTTCTGTTTTTATGTTTGCGTCAGTTTTTGAGTCGAACGGGAAAGCGCTGGTGCATATTACCCGGCTCTGAAACATCCAGCGTTCATCTATAAAGTGGAGAGTGATGCATGTGTAGCTGACTTTACGAAAATCATCAGTCCACATGTCAGTGGATGCTCCACAAGCAAATGCCTTAGCAATAGCCTGCTTGACTGTTGAGTAAAAGCTCTTTTTTCAAAGTAGCGCACCTCTCCAAAGTGGCACGAGAAACAGTGACTCCAGAGGGAAGAAGTTATTTGACGTCACACTGGCCGTGCTTAGCTCCAATCTGCACCAAGCTTTGTGCTAACTGACAAAATACACTTGTTTCAAACATTATGTATGGCCTGAGATCTTTGGCACATACTTGAATGCAGTTTTCAAGAATTGTCTTTCTATAGTGAGCCGGTACCCCACTGCTCCTCCTTACAAACGAATCTATTGAGCTTTGCTTCGTTTTTTTAAGTCTACAT
>NW_015654905.1:0-1401 GCF_001515625.1 Sinocyclocheilus rhinocerous
GATGATCACTCCTCCGCGTTTCCCGCGTCTTCTCCGACGCTTTCTAGGGGTGATGTTAAGCGGCCATCGACAAAGGAAATCCGGAATGTCTCGTATAATACTCCTGTGTGGGATGTTCACGAACTTTCCCAAATCGCAGGTATCACATCAACAGCAGCCCGATCAAGAGTCGTAATATAAAACATGTTTGATATTTACGATTTGAGTTCAGGGGCCCGTTCTTCATACCTCGCTTAATACATCTGATGATGAGATGATTTGAAAGATGCTAGATCTTCTAATCGTGATAACTGATCTCTGGCTAATTTGGTTCTTCAAACGAATTTGCGGATTTGATGAAAATATCTGGATTAAGTTTTCTAAGATTACTGCGCATTCTCGTGTTCCCCAAAACAGGGCAGATGTATCGATACTCGAAACCACGATCAGCAATGCAGCAATAGGCTGGCGGCAAGACAGCAACGTGACATCATATAATTAAAAAAGACACCTGATGAAAAACTTGACACATTTCTGGACTTTTTTATAAGGAAACAGCCAAGTGAACAAAACTACATAAATGGTATAGTAGATAAATGAAATGTGCACTGTTTTTATTTAATTAAATTTTTTTTTACATGATTCCCAATTATTTATGTTCACAATTTCTAGTATTTGTTCAGGCTTTACATGTTTATTTCAATGTTGTAATTGTTACATGTATGCCATGTTTTCTGTTCTCTCCGTTGTGACCTAGTTTTCCTGAGTTGCCTGATTATGTCATTCAGTTCACCTGTTGTCTGTTAATCATCTCATTAGTTCCCTTTGTTAGTTTTCCTTGCCTGATTATGTCATTCAGTTCACCTGTTGTCTGTTAATCATCTCATTAGTTCCGTTTGTTTGGTTCATGCTTATAAGTCTTCATTTCTCCTTTAGTCTTCGTCCGTTCCCTGTCTATGTTAAGTTGTTTTTTTGTGCCTGTTCTCCTGGATTTATCTTATTTAAAGGCTTTCTGTTGATCTCCTTCTTACTTGTGCAGTTTGAATCAACAACGCATGACAGAAATGAGCAATTTATTTATTTTTTATATTTGAAACCGATTTGTTACGTGATGGCATTAATTAAAGTTTCTTAAGGGTCAAGATCTGTGCTCCATCAAGCCAATCCCATAATAGTTGTCACCACTCAAATTAATGCATGACTCATATTAACTGTATAGCATGTGTGTAACACTCCAATACAATTATAAAGTAATTATTATAATTATAACGTAATCATCATGAATAAGTATTTCAATGAGTAAAACTGTCTATAGTACTATAGACTACACAACATTATTATATTATTTTTTAAATAATTTATTATTAATTTTTTATGTTTTTTAATTATTATTATTTTAAATTATTGTCCCTGGATCAGTAG
>NW_015654906.1:0-593 GCF_001515625.1 Sinocyclocheilus rhinocerous
GTTCTCATATGAGAACCAGGCTGAAAAACGTATGTGCACCCCTGAGTATAAGCACTAAAAAGGCTGGGCCAACTTGTTGGTCTAGCTAGTCTTTTCAGATGGTTTTTATGGGTGTACCTATAAACATCTACTCTTTCACATTATGATAATGTTAATATTTCACATATAATTCACCCAAGAAATGCCTTCTGTGCACAAGCTGAACTTTTATTGTATTGTATTATAGCATTTTGTACTTGTCTTCAGGCTGGTTCTTAACCACATTGATTCAGTTTGCAGAGGTGGAACCCGATGGCATTATATGATGTTTTTTATTTACTGTAAGGAGTGGTGTTGCTGTGGTGAAACTCAGCACAGGATGCTGAAGGTGGAAGAGAGTGCAGCTCATCACTCCCCCCACCTACATGTCCTCCTCGTACTGAGAATTGAATAAATCTCTAACCATTTAGGCCTCAACTGCAGGACTGCAGAAACCTGCATTGATCTTTTTTGACATATTCTTATGTATTGTATAGGCTATTATGACATTTTGTACCGTGTCTTTGTAGCTGTAAAAAAAAATCCGTAAAATTTACGGTAAAAAACCGGCAGCT
>NW_015654907.1:0-309 GCF_001515625.1 Sinocyclocheilus rhinocerous
TAACCACTGATTTCTAGTCGTGTCCTCCTTTGGAAGGCCAAACAATGTAGTTTCGCTTTCACAGCGTCACACACAGTGGGCTAGAGTGAGCGGCGGCCGGGCTAGAGTGAGCGGAGGTGGGCGGACTTGAGAACGGCGCGGCCGGCGGAATCGACGAAGGAGCGGCCGGCGGGCTTGCGCGCAACCACATGTGACGGCCCCGGGCTGGACTCCGCTTCGTCCACGGTGAAAGCCGATCCACAGCGCGAAGCTGATGTATTTCATCAGCGACCAGCACGGATCAGCTCCAGGCATGACGAAGCGGATATT
>NW_015654908.1:0-592 GCF_001515625.1 Sinocyclocheilus rhinocerous
TTCTTTAATTACCTTCAAAAGAGCTGAATAAATACACATACATATGGGTGATTCTTCAAGGGAACTATTTTTGGTCCTGCAAATTTATTTATTTATAATTTTTTAAAGCAATCATTCCAGTTGAGATATAAATCATAATAAAATTATTTTAATTTATTGTGTCTCTTAGTAACTTTTGGGCTTTTCCTCAACTTCTCTGCTTTATTAATCAATCGTTTTAAAAGTATTAAAATCAGTAAAATTCATTGCTGCACTTCTACCAGATAATCCAAAAATTCAATGATTGTAAAATGGCATTATTATTTTTGTTTTTTTACAAAGTGTAAATCTATTAAGTAGTCACCCATGAGGAATCACCAATGATAAGGGTCATGACCTGGAGAAGAAAGCTTTTAGATTCTAGATCTGTTTAAAGAACCAAGATGTTTAGGACCAAACCCTCATTAGGGCCTTTCGCACCACGGGAACCTTTTCATAGTACCAGAACTAATTGTTGGACTGACCACAGGATCACTATGGGATTTTTCATAGTAATTGTTGGACTGACCACAGGATCACTATGGGATTGAGATCCGGGGAGTTGCCAGGCCAC
>NW_015654909.1:0-766 GCF_001515625.1 Sinocyclocheilus rhinocerous
TTGTATTACTATTATTTTGATTTATGCCTTAGTTTTAGTTTGTACCTTATTACCTTTTTTAAAGTAATGTGAAATTTATTTTTATATTTCTTGATTTATGCCTTAATTTTAGGTTGCAATGTTTATCTTTTTTAAAGTAATGTGAAATAGATTTTTTTTTTAAATTTTTTTATTCAATTGTTTTATTTATATTTTTATTTTATTAATTTTTTATTGATATATTTGTTTTTGCATTTTGAATGTAATTTGGCAATTAAATGCATTAAATGGGTTTAGTTTTAACGGTAATTTATATATGCAATTTCAGCAGTAAAAATATTTATTTTTCTAAAAGGGAAACAAATTAGTTGTTTATTTTAAGAGACCTGTCTTATTTTCTCTTGTATATCTAGTATTGCTCTTTAATGAAGAAAAATTACATCTTATCCGATTACTCGATTAATCGATAGAATAATTGGTAGAATACTCGATTACTAAAATAGATGGAATAATCGGTAGAATATTCAATCACTAAAATAATCGATAGCTACAGCCCTAATTAAAACTAAAAGAATATGCTTAATTTGCAGGCCAGTCTATTGCTTGCACATATGGAAGCATTTTGGGAATAAAATGTCCAGTGGTTTGCTGCTCGATCAAGTTTGTTGGGAAAAGGTGGAAGCAACCTTGTTTCAAATTTAAAGGTCCCCTGAAATGCTTAGAAACACTCAGCGTTACTCTATGTGTTGACGTCATTTTAACTGAAACAAGAAGACAGGGCGGGACA
>NW_015654910.1:0-1757 GCF_001515625.1 Sinocyclocheilus rhinocerous
GCACAATAATAGAGAGCCGAGTCTTCAGTCTCTAGCTTGTTAATCTGCAGCGTGGACATCTTTATCTCAAGACGGGTTGCTGCATACTTAGATTTCTGAGTTTTAAATGGTGCTTCAATCTCTATCTGATTTTGGCCAATAGAAAATACCAATAAAGACAAACCCTCACTCCCCTTTGTTTGCTTGTACCAGAACAATCTGTTGTGGTTGGAATTATCATGTTGACATGTCAATGTCACATTTGAACTGCCGTTGGCAAAGATTTCTGGCTCTTGGCGGATTTCTCCATTGGATTTATCTGGAAAACAGGATTGTTGTTAAAGATAAAGGTAAACATAACTGTTATAATGTAGTTGTAAACCCTTGTGGAAAAGGGTATTGAATGTGCATTTGCAGTGTACTTCAAATCTTAAAGGTATATTTAAAATATTTAAAAAGTAGATAATATAATATTAATGAAATAAAAGGCCATGTAAGTGTACTTAAAACAGTACAATCAGTACAATTTGATATTTGAAATGTATTAAACTTAAAAAGTGCGTTTTGTAATAATGCCATCATTAGTAATACTAATTTTATCTTTTACTGTAGTGTGTTATTCAATATTACATTTAAAGTTAATATATTGTAAATGTACTAACTTCATAACAAATGTTTAATTTCAATAGAAATTTGGCTACATTCAAATATATTTTACTTTACCATAATTGCTTCTCTGTATATTTGGCATTATACTTTAACCCTATTTCAAAGACAATAAAAGTCAAGAGAATATAAATAAATATATAAAAAGTTGGGGGTAAAAAGTAGCAAAATGCAAAAGCCTTACAGACAGTCAGCAGTAAAGTGAGTATGAACCAGCTGAGCTCCATATTGTCCCATAAATGAATGAGCTGCGCTCAGCAATACTGTGACTGACTTCATATACAGTTAAGTGTCTGCAGTATGAGAGATAATGTCAACTTCCTGTGAAAAGACAAGCACACGCCCCAACAACACATCTCTCCAGTGCTGACAAACTACTCACTAAACTACTCATAATTTCTAGTAAAAAAGTTACAGTCAAACTTTATTTTAAGGTCCAATTCTCACTATGAAAAAAATCATTAACTATGACTTTTGCCTCAATAAACTCAATAAAATATGCCGCTTATTATAAGTTAGTATAAGGTAGTTGTTAAGTTTAGGTATTGGGTAAGATTAGGGATGTAGAATATGATTATGCAGAATATGTGCTTCATAAGTAATAATAGGCATGTTAATAAGCAACTAGTTAATAGTGAGAATTGCTCCCTATACTAAAGTGTTACCAAAGTTACAATAGGCTACAGTTGAAGTACAATTACCCTACCCTTTTTTATGTTTTATTTTATTAAAATAAAATAAAATAAATAAATACATACATACGTAAATAAATAAATAAATAAATAAAATTTCATAAATCCCAATGTATGTATATAAATGCTAAAAGAAAGAAAGAAAGAAAGAAAGAAAGAAAAAGTTGTTTAGAGCATTTTTTATATAAATAAGCACCAGTTAAGCTGCAATACCAAACAGGACCACATGGAGACGCCGAAAGACCATTAAACCTGCTGCCTTAACCTGACTGTACATGCTATTCAGATCCATTCAGAATAACTGAACCACTGACCAGCGCATCATCTAAAACACCTTCAGCCGGCATTCATTATAAAACACTCGTGCTTTTAAGCCAAATACATGCTGAAAAGAATAATTCTGGAGGTGACTCTAAGCCA
>NW_015654910.1:4821-6406 GCF_001515625.1 Sinocyclocheilus rhinocerous
ATATATATAAATAACCCTTTGAAAATATCTGGATTTCCATATGGATTATTCAGTAAATGCGAAATCTGATCTTCATCTACTGTAAATCGCAATTATAGACAAACACAATCTCACTCAACTAATAACACACAAACAGTTGTACCTTTAAAAATTGTATCGAAGACATTGAGTGATCATTGCACCTTGCAAATTGTGTTTGCATAAAACATCTTTTAAAAGGCATGCTTGCATTGTTTGTTACATGATTTGCATAATTCCTTCAGTAAATCGGACAGGCATAATTCATTCTTAGTGAACTCCCCATTGCTTTTTGTTTACAATTTTAGTGTGTCATAAATAATATTAATAGTTCATATTTTGCTTACATTATATTCTCATTGTTCTTCTCCCAAAGCACCTTCACACCAGAAAGGAATTTAATATTGGCAGTTAGTCATGGTTTATAACACACCTGAAATTGGTTAACCGCATGCGTTAGAATCAAATTTCAATAGTTTACAGTAACATAAAAATGGAGTCGCATATCTTAGTTTGGGTAGAGGGTTTTCCTGTTAGTAAAAACTGATTTTGCAGCACTGTGTACTGGCAGCACAGTAATAAATAGCCGAGTCTGACAGAATGAGGTTTGAGATGGTTAGAGATCCCGTCACTGTGTCCTGTCTAGTTTGTGTGAACCGATCTGTAAATCGAGACTCATAGTTTGGTGGAGATCCTGTGTAACCATAGCCGATTAAATCTAGAGACATTCCTGTTCTCAGTTGTTGATACCATAGCATGACAACTAAGCTACTGTCATCATGTTTGCAGTTGATTTGTGCCTCGCCACTTCGGTTGGCAATCAAGAGTGGAGTCTGTTCAAATTTCACACAATTCGCAGTCCCTGTGGAGAAAATATTAGTAAAGTTAGAAAGCATTCTGAAAAGTATCTTTCAAAATTGATTAAATAGCGTATTTACATCGCTTTATTATCATACTTATAAACGTGACGAGAAAAATGCCCAGCCCAAACGTTAGCGCACACATCTCTGATGCACTGCGTGATAGAGAATGAAAGAGATGCTTAGAGACATTAGAGAGGAAAGACTGTAATATCCTGTACTGTAACTGCTTTTGCCAGCGTTTTAATACCAGAGTTACATCTCCCCCTGCTGGCCCTACAACAACCAGAGTTATTTTTGTTTTTGGTATGCAAATCTTTGATTGATTGATTGATTGATTGATTGATTGATTGATTTAAAGTCTGCCATGCTTGCACACTGAAAAAAAAATGAAATGATCACTTGCACTAATGCAGTTATCTGGAGTATTGTGGTGTTTTTTTTTTTTTTACATTTGATGCATATTTTAAAAAGACATTAAAATAAACATTGAGGTTGTTTGTCTTTATTTATATTAAGTAAACTTAATTAAACATTAACTAGCAAAGTTTTATCTTAAGTGAAAATTCTACGTTCAGATAGCTAAATTAGCTTTTGTTTATGGTGAAATTAAGTTGTAAAAATGTTAAGTTGTAAAAAATATATTGACTTACATTAAGTAACATGTTTGCTTGTGACTAATGAAAATATATTTATTAAGCACTGAA
>NW_015654910.1:6444-15235 GCF_001515625.1 Sinocyclocheilus rhinocerous
GGGGGGGGGGGGGGATCAAAGAGACTATCCAATTTACTTTTATTTATTACTTGTATTTATTATTTGTGACAACAAAGTTATGTTTCTCTTCTAAACTTAATTTCTTTGGTTTCGATTAATATAATAAAATCTAAAAAGGTAAAATAACAATTTACTATATTAAATTATGTAGGGCGAATGTGAATCAATCAAATACTCGAAAATGTTGATTTCGACATAACAGAATCTGTAGTTCGTTTGCTTTGGCTGAGAACGCGTACATAAAGATTATGTCTTTGCTGCTTTTCCTAAGGTGCAGACTTATCATTTAACATTCTAATATGTGCTGTTGTTTGCTAGCAGCTTGCATCTCATAGGTCAAATATTCAAATATTGTGTTGGCCAACCCATAGTCAAGTCAAAACAGTGAGAAGAAAAAATATATATTTTAAAGAATATTAGAATATCAAAGCAGAGATATGAAAACCATATACCACTTTTTTGGTTTCCTGTGTGCTTGAGTTTTAGTTAAGCAGTAATTTTAGTTTGTGGCACTGTGCATACTGACAGCACAGTAATAAACAGCAGAGTCTGATAGACTGAGATTAGAGATTTCAAGAGCTCCATTCAGTGTATCTGTTTTCTTCAGTTTAAACCGGCCTTTAAATCCATCCTCATAGCTGGGTTCGCTCATACCGTAAGTGTAACCGATTAGAACCATGGCTGTATCCTTCTGCTGATACCATAGCATATTTATCATGCTACTGTCATCATGAGTGCATTTCATCTCTGTTTTATCATTTTGATTTGCAAATAAGGATGCAATTTTCTGTTGAACATGCACACATTTCGCCTTCCCTGTGAAAATAGTCAAGCTTTAAGAAATATTCCACTCCATTTGGAAAAACATCTATTAAGTAATGATTAAAAATTATATTGCTATCTCAAATGAATTCTTACCCATGTAAAAGAAGAAAAATATGCACAGTTCATATGCAGCTCTAAACATCCTTCTAAGGGTTACGAAAACTGATCATGCACAGCAAAAAATGTGACAAGAGAGCAGGTAGAACACTATAACAAAGACAGAAAGAGGCAAATCTGTGCATTAAAATAGTCACATCTCCCCCTATTGACTGTATCACATCAACAAGACCTTGATGCAAACTTTTTTTTTTTTTTTTTTGGTAGAAGGGAGGAGTAAAATGTCAATAATTTGCATGTGCAAGTTCTCTTGCTCTACTGGCTTCTCTGTAAAGATATGGGTTCATTTATTTGTGGTTGAGGCAGGTGTGATTGCAGGTTGCTTTTCAAAGAGTTTTTGTTGTATACTATATTGGTGTTTATTCACTGTGTAAACTAGCAGCACACAGATACACAGCGTCAATCCCCTTCTTAACATCAACCGTCAGGGTCCATTTCTTTGTCTCTGTACCTGAAATTGTGAAGCCATTCTCAAAACCCTTCTCATTAGAGGGAGAGTTAAAATTGTTGCTCCCAATAAGCACTGGTCCTTCACCTTTTATTTGTCTGTACCAGTATTTGTAGTTATAGTCTGTATCGTTCTGGTAACAGTGCATTTCAGCTGAGGAGCTTGGAAGACTGGATATGTACTTTGGCCATTGAGTGATCAGAACACCGTCACTGAAATCTGCTGGAAATATACAAACAAAAACAGGTGATGTTGTCCATTAGAAATCTACATTTGGTCAACATGTATAAATGGGAATCACTGTTATCCAAAGTTAAAATAATACCTTTTAGACAAAGCAGTGTGAATAGGAGAAGAACGTCCATTTAGACTTGCTTTTTGTGAACTACTTGCTTATGTTAAGTTGATTACACAAAGACAAACTACACAAACTAGTGGTTATTCTCTTAAGCCACACCCCTTTGTTTTTAAATCATTTGTGGAAAAAGGATGACACTGTTCTTCTAAACCTCTTGCCTATGTAGGCGGTTGCCTTCTGAGCCTGCATCTTATCAAGAATCATTAAAGTGACTGATTTTGAAAGCTCTACTACTGTAATGAGAGTAAATGATTCTAAAAGGCATTAAAATTCTACAACTTTATAGCAGAAAAAAAAGAAGAGAGAAGTTGATACAGTGTCAAGTGGTTGTCTTTATGAGTGAGTTAAAGAATTTTTCATTAAACCTATTTGTGCAATTCATTCAAGTGATTTGTATGCTGATTCATTCAGGAACAAGTGACTGGCTGAATTTAAAATGTAGTAGTATACTATTCTTTCTATTTCTCTTACATATTTACATAACAGAAATAGTAAGAGTAGTGTGTCATTTTGAACTTTGCTGAAGTGAATCACTGAATCATTCACTCAACTGATTGTTTCATTGAGGAATAGCACTACTGTGTTTTGCTCGCTATGGCACATTTTGCTGTAGCTCTTTTTTCATTGGCAGAGTAAAACTCATTATTAACATGATGTTATTGAACTGTTGTATAGCAGCAATATCGCACTCACAATTTGTTGTGTTTTACAGAAAATCAACACGATTGTGATTACCTGCAGCACAAGGCAGCAAGAGTACTCTTATGTTTATGATGTTGCTTAACTGTTTTTGTCAACATGTTTTGGTATTGTTTTAAATGTAAGCATTTATTGTCAACCTTTTCTCGACTTTATCCGCCATTTTGGATGTTTCTGAGCTTGTTGCAATGCATTCTTGCAGTATCTTTGAAGAACACATGCAATGCTATCTTTAGGTGTCTTATAAGACAGCGGCCTACTTTTTTTTAAACCGTCTTTGTGTCAGAACAACAAATGATGTCTTAAATTTGGTCTAGTTAACTAAAAGTAATTGGCAGTTTACTAAGTTTTATAACAAAGCTTAAATCTCTTATCTAGGATTGTGCTATTAAACAATGGCATACAGTTCAAACATTGTTTTTTAATATAGAAATTACACCCTTTAAAATATTTTGAATAGAAACCCAAATGTACTTTTTATGAATCCCACAAACCTTAGATTGCTTTTTTGTGTGTATTTGCTGTGTGTCTGGTGGTTTGGGTTTTAGTCAGGCAGTTAATAAAGACTACAGCACTGTGCATACTGACAGCACAGTAATAAACAGCAGAGTCTGATAGACTGAGATCAGAGATTCTCAGAACTCCATTCAGTGTATCTTTTCTTTCCAATTTAAACCGGTCTTTAAATCCATCCTCGAAGATGGGGTCACCTGTTGCACCATAACTGAACACGATTAAGACCATGGCCATATCTTTCTGCTGATACCATTGCATGTAAGGCATGTTACTGTCATCATGACTACACTTTATCTCTGCTATTTTATTCTTGTTGACTAATATGGGTGTCAGGTTCTGTTGAACGTTCACACATCTGACCTTCCCTGTGAAAAAAAAAAAAGGTTTTAAGAGATGTCCTCTTTCAAAGCAAAGAACAATAACAAAAATTATAAATAGTTATAATAATTTGATCATATAGCTATCAAAGGACATCTTACCTATATATAAAAATAAATATATGCACAGTCCATATGCAGCTCTAGACATCCTTCTACAGCAGTGTTAAAAATACTCTGGTCATGCACACAGCAAAAATAATGTGACGAGAGAGAGAGTGTGTGAGACTTTAGCATAGACAGAGAGAGAGGAAATCTTGTACATTAAAATAAACAGTCGTATCTCCGCCTATTGACTGTATCACATCAACGAGAGCTTTGTGTGAAAGTGTTTCTGGCGGAAGGGAGGAGTGTAACATTATTAATGCAAGTGTATGTGTGAGTTTTCAGGTCCTACTGGCTTGTCTGTAAAGATATGGGTTCATTTATTTGTGGTTGAGGAAGGTGTGATTGCAAGTTGCCATCCAAAGAGTTTTTGTTTAATTTATTGGTGTTTATTCACTGTGTAATCTAGCAGCACACAGATACACAGCATCAATCCCCTCCTTAACATCCACTTTCAGGGTCCATTTCTTAAAGGCTCTGTACTTGACACTGTGAAATTGGTAACAATGTAGCTCCCAACAAGCACTAGCTCTCCTCTTATTTGTCTGTACCAGTATTTGTAGTCATAGGCTGTATCGTTCTGGTAACAGTGCATTTCAACTGAAGAGCCTGTAAGACTGGATATGTACTTCGGCCATTGAGTGATCAGAACACCATCACATAAATCTGCTGGAAATACAAAGATATAATAATTAAAACAGGATATGTTGTCCATTTGAAATCTACATTTATTCAAAACCACGAGGATCACTGTCATTTCTTATTCCAAGTTAAAGTTTGATACCTTTTAGACAAAGCAATGTTAATAGGAGAAGAAAGGAGTCCATTTAGAGTTGCTTTTTGTGAAATGTTCTCTGATGTTCAGTTAATTCCAAAAAAAAAACACTAGTAGTTCATATATTTTGTAGCCACACCCCTTTGTTGCTTAGCCATTGGTTGAAAAAAGAGGACCCTTTGTTCTGTTCCAAAAGCTCTCGCATACATAAGCAACTGCCTTCTTTTAAGTGACTGATTTCAAATAAAGACAGCAACTCGACTCACCGCAAAAACAGTGCATGATTCACAATGGATACTAGTGGAGTTTGACATTAGCATGTCATAAAGCGAATGCTGTAATGAGAATAAAAATAGCACACACATAAATATAGACCTTTTCACATTTCCGGGTTTGGAACGTGGTTGTATACTGAAGCAGGGTAAACTTACATACAGGCAAATGGGAAACCATGTCAAATATATTTTGGGTACAAATTACTAGTAAGTACAAAGTCTTTTTGAAAGTCTTCAAAGTACAATTTGGAAACAAAATATGTAATTTCCACTGCCACTGTCCTTATGAGTGAATCAGTAAATCACTCACTAAACCCGTTTGTTCATTTAGAGTACTACTACTGTGTGTTACTTGGAGACAGCAGAATATTTCACTGTGGATTTAACTGGAACTATTTTTGTTGATGGAGCATAAAAAATAGTCATCAACATTCTGTCTAAAATGTTGGTTACTCAATATTAACTTTGTTTATTGAAATGTTGTATAAAAGCAATATTACCTTTGCAATCAAGTTTTTTTTTTTTTTTTACATGGCTGTGATTCCCTGTAGTAGGCTGCAAGAGTGCTCTTGCTAGTGTGCTATATTGCTTAACTATTTTATTGATATGTTGCATCAAATGTATGCAAAAAAGCAGCTGTCATCTCAATTGAATCTCAAATACGTTAAATTGTTTTTTGTGTATTTCCTGTATGTCTGGTGGTTTGGGTTTTAGTCAGGAGGTTAATAAAGACTACAGCACTGTGCATACTGACAGCACAGTAATAAACAGCAGAGTCTGATAGACTGAGATCAGAGATTCTCAGAACTCCGTTCAGTGTATCTTTTCTTTCCAGTTTAAACCGTTTTTTAAACCCATCCTCATAGGTGGGCACACCTTCAGCACTATAACTTAACACGATTAAGGCCATGGCTGTATTCTTCTGCTGATACCATAACATATTTGGCTTGCCACTGTCATCATATCTACACATTAACTCTGCTGTTTTGTTCTTGTTGAATAATAAGGGAGTCATGTTTTGTTGAACGTTCACACATCTCACCATCCCTGTGGGGGAAAAAAAAAAGGTTTTGAGAGATATTCTATTTCAAAGCAATAACAAACATGATGAAGATTTATAATAACTTACCATAATACAGAAAGAAAAATATGCACAGTCCATATGCAGCTTCAAACATCCTTCTTAAACAGGCTAAGAAATACTCTGGTCATGCACACAGCAAAAATTATGTGACAAGAGAGAGTGTATAATACTGTACTAACGAAAAGAGAGGGAAAACTTGATTAAATAAAGTCGTATCTCCCCCTACTGACTGTACCACATCAACAAAACCTTGATGGGAAGGGTTTTTTTTTTTTTTTTTTTGGTGGAAGGGAGGAGTATATCATCATTATGAAATCTGAATGTGCAGGTTCTCTTGTTCTACTGACTTGTCTGGAAAGATATGGGTTCATTTATTTATATCAATTATTATATCAAAATTTTTGTCTTATAGTTTATTATCATTTATTCACTGTGTAAACTAGCAGCACACAGATACACAGCATCAATCCCCTGCTTAACATCCACTTTCAGGGTCCATTTCTTTGTCTCTGTGCCTGATACTTTGAATCCAGTATCAAAACCCTTCTCATTCAATTCAGCAGTCCCGATGATGCTTTCAATAAGCACTGGTCCTTCACCTTTTATTTGTCTGTACCAGTATTTGTAGTCATAGTCTGTATGATTCTGGTAACAGTGCATTTCCACAGAAGAGCCAGGAAGACTAGATATGTACTTTGGCCATTGAGTGATCAGAACACCGTCACTGAAATCTGGAAATACAAAGATAGTTCAGATTTGTCATCCCATAGAAATCTACATTATAGAAATCTACATTATTCAAGACCATACAAACACTATCGTAATATTACAAATTAATACCTTTGAGAAAAAGCAGTGACATGCATAGAAGGAGAAACATCGCAATTTAAAATGTCCTCTGTTAAGTGTACTCTGATTCTCTGTTCAATATAGGCTACTTGACAAACTAGAGATTTTGAAGTCACGCCCCATTGTTACATCATGCTTGGGATAAATGGAATATAATCGGGTGGATCTAACAATGAAATACACATATTTTAAATTAAAATAAAATAAATATTTTAAAATACTTAAACAAGAAATAATTTAAATTTTAATAAAATGAAATTCAGCATAAATTGAATTCATTTCAATAGATATAAATGAGCAATATCACACGAGTAGCAGTGCGATATGGCAGCTATTTGTTGGCTGCGTCTTACAAGGTGTTGTTGAAAGTAAAAATATCTTGTTTACGATCCGTGTATCACCCGATCATTCATTAATTTCATTCAGTCTGGCAAAAGAAAAATGGCAAAACCCAGTCAATATTTCGTTTTTATAAACAAAAAATGTAAAGTTGGCATTCTGTAGAGAAATCTGACGATCTCGAGAAATGGAAAGATGGCTCGTTTTTTCATTTCTTTAACAAACGGAAAAGAAGATTTTGGCTCGACAGCTCTTATTTTGTTTGTGGTTTACAAATTGGTTTATGGCATCAATATTTCACTCGCACATGTGAGCTGCACTGAAACACCCCTTTCATTTGATTGATCAAACAGCCCCGTCTTAGGCCTACTGCGTTAATTCATTGGTACTCGGTACAGTACTGCCAATATTTTTACACTTGAATAAAATATTGTCGCACACCACCACTCACTGTTAACTGCGCATGCAATTTTAAGATGAAATATGTTGCTGGGCACATAATTATATGCTGATGTGACTTTCCAGGCATCGCCTCTAATCAAGATAAAGTCGATTACAGTGACATACAAAAATTGTATATTCAGTGCGTGTGCGTCCGTTATTATTGATGCACAAACATACCATGTGAACGCTAGACCAGTTGTCAAAAGTCATCCTGAGAGTATTTTATGGATGCTGACTAAAGAAGCGTGTTTTACAGTAAGGGTCGTGGTTTAGCATTTCTGAAAGGATCCATTTAGAAGCATATGCAATCAAGGCAAGGCAGCAGGTTTAGTGGTCTTTTGCCATCTCCCTGTGGTCCTGTTTGGTATCACAGTTTGACCTGTGTTTATTTGTATTAAAAATGCTTTTTTTACTATTTAAAATTAATTTAAAAAAATTAGGCAGTGGGGGAGTGTAACGAATTAGTCCACTGAAGGCGAGTTGAAGTGAAGAACCCAAGTGCAGTTTATTTACACGCGATCCAAACATCCAAACAATAATCCGAGACTTGACTTGACATGAACAGACTTGACTAGACATGAACAGACTTGACTTGAACATACTTGACTTGGCATGAACAGACTAGACTCACCGACAGCGGGTTACAATATCAATACACGACCAAGACTATGGGAACATGGTGGCTACTTATAGCAAACAAGACGGTTTTTGCAGACATGACATTAGCAGACTCTGGCTTTGCAGACATGACATGATCAGGCTTTGACTTGGTAGACATGACATGAGTAAACTTTGACTTAACTGGCAAACAATTACAAAATAAAAGACATGGACATGAACATGAACATGAACATGAAACAAAAACAAAACCCAAACCCCACATTACAGGGAGGCACCATTGTGTAGGTTGTGTCGAAAGGGATGCCTATCTTTGACTTTGAAAGCCCCTGATTTATACGGTGCAGTTAAATGTTTAAAATTAATATTGATTTTACTATTTCACAATTATATATACAGTATATAATTAGGGCTGTCAATTGATTAAAATGTTTAATCTAATTAATCACACCCTTTTTCTCTGATTAATCGCGATTAATCGCACACTTCATGTAATTGAGCATAGACAATTTATCTTTCAATAAATGTCTCAAAATATCTCTTTTATCGTTTCAAATTCTGTCATCAAAGTAAACCAAAAGATTGAAGGGTGATTCTCAAAAATCTGTAATTTCTGCAAGCTTTTTTCAAGATAAATTTAGAAGTCTTTCCAAAAACGTAGACACTTAGAAACTCCAAAAGGACACCAAAGAACCAAATGATATAAGGAGCCCATATAAGCACATATGAAAGAAAAAAAAATAATAATTTTATAGTATGTGTACAGTGCAACAGCAAAGAGCTGTTTTACATTTTAGAGAAGTCAAGTTGCGATACCGTACAGGACCACATGGAGATGCCAAAAAAACCCTAAACCAACCGCCTGCTGACTGCATATATCTACAGTACACGGATCCATTCAGAATAACTAAACATATCTACTACAGTACACGGATCCATTC